>NW_023637624.1:0-283458 GCF_015220235.1 Choloepus didactylus | reverse complement strand
TCCAAAACTAAACCTAAATTAATGAGATTCCAAAGAAAATCTCAAAGGGATTTTATTGGGATCTGATTTTTAAAACCATTGCAGGGTTCATCTGGAAGAACAGTGAAATACATTTTTCAAATGTTTTAAAAAATAATGGTTGTAAGGTAGATAAGGGCTTGATTTACAATAATGCTATGATAATAAAAAGAGTGGCAAAGGTTCAGATATAATAATAAATGAAAGTATCAATGGAACAATGTAAAACTTTATAGTCAGGGGTGGAGGGGAAATAAAGTCAGATCCTACCTTACACACTATACTAAAAATAAAGTCCATACAAATTATAGATTTAAACTTTAAAATTCAAACCATATAAGTGTTAGAGAAAACATATGGGTTATATTTATATTGATAGGAAAAGACTTTGAGCATATACTAAAAGCAGAATCCATAAAAGTAAAACATGACAGCAAAAATACTCAAAACTCCTTATTTAAAACGCTTTAGGAAAAATAAGAACTACCTTTGACAACTCAGAAGAAAAACAAAATCACTCTGAAAATACATTTGCAGCCTAACAAAGGGTTAATGTCCTTTATATATAATGGGCTTACCACCACTAAACAGCAATAGCAAAAGGGAAAAAAAAAAGGGAGGGCAAAGGATATCGACAGGCTATTCAGAAAATAGTCAATAAACATATAAGATATTCATATATATTCATTAATCAGTCAACAAAAGTAACTCCCATTTTTCACTTATCGAAATGACAAAAATTTCTCAACTTCTACCCAGTATCAGAGTGCTATAGAAGTGATTAAATTATTTTCATTAAAAGAGAAAAATTATGCTTTTTAGGAGAAAAAAATGACTCTTCACTTTAAAAAAAAATCCTAAATTGATATTCAATTTGATGAGAAACCTAAGAGAGTTCCCAAGCTGGTTACCTTGAGGAGAGTTTGCAGCCCTGTTGCAAGTAGGCATTGAGGTTCCCAGTTGCTGCAAGTAACAGCCCAGGTACGGCGGGGAAGGCTTCATCGGCCTAGAAGCAAACTCAGGATGGAACTGGACACCAACAAAATAGGGATGATCTGAAATGAGAACAGTCATGTCGCAGTTGAAGCAAGCAAAGACGAGAACTGCTTTCAAGGTCTTATCTTTAAGGAAACTCATTACAGAGAAGACTGCTTAACTTATCATCATAGTGATCCATTTTCAGAGTGGAGTTTCAGATTTGAAGTACAGCTCACTTAATCAGAGACCTGGGATTTTATTTGTGGAAGGTGTTAGTGAGCAAAGTTAGGCAAATGTTTTTGAATGGCAAGATGAATTCTGCTTTCCAAAGTCTGCTTTTTGAAGGCCCTGGGGCTTTTTGTTGCCTCTATTTCCATAGTATCCCTCAGACTTCAGGCTGACGCTAGGTCATTCTTTCTTTTGGATGGCTACAAGGTCTCTCCTTCCCCAAGGGAAGGGTCCCTGAAATAAACCGAGACATGCTGAACCCAGAGGGCTGCCCCTGGGAATGCAGCAGGTACGGGCTTTTATAGTCCCAGCTCTAAGTTGTATATTCATCATAGCATCATTAAACTGAACTGGCACTCACGTTTCGGCCCATGCCAGTTTACCACTTGTGATGGACAGTCTCCATGTGGATGAAAAGACAGCCTTAGGGCACGTTAGTGGTGGTCATGTCTCAAGGTGGCAAGAGTCCAAGCTATTTTTACTTTCTTCCTTCTACTTTTTTGTATTGTATGAATTTTTTACAATGAACTTATATTTCTTCATCACTGGGGGAAGGGGAATTAAGCCATTTTCATTTTTGAGGATTGTAAGAAGCCCTTATACAGCAATTCAAGTTCTGCTGGATATAATAGGAAAAGAAAACGCAGCTTTTCCCAGGTTTCTGAAATCCCCTCTTTTGGAATGGCAAGAATTGCCAGTGCTGGGAACGAAATTAACAGCACTGAATTATATATTTGAATGATGTTATAAGGGGAACTTTCAGGTTTTATATATATATGCTACTAAAATAAAATTTAAAAAAACCCATAGGACTGTATACCACAAACAGTGGACCCTAATGTAAACCATGAACAATAGTTAATAGTACCTTTATAATAATATTCTTTCATCAATTGTAACAAAGGCCCACACTAAGGCAAGGTGTTAATAATAGGGGGGTATATGGGAACTCTGTATCTTCTGCATGACTTTTCCGTAAACCTGCAACTTCTCTAATACAAAAAACTTTAAAAACAACAACAACAAAGGATGGCCATCCAACTCTGGGGAACTATTCCAGGATTCCAAACTCCTTTCCCCAATCAGAACTCTCAAAAACTAGGTTTATTCCCAAATTAAGAAGCACATAGTTTGGGCAACTCTCCAATCCCGAAATTACTATAGCACAGAGTATGGACAGCATGTTCTATTTCCTACTTGGAAAAATCATTTTAATTTGTGTCCATCAAACTGAAGATGATAAAATATGATGTTTTATAGGGGAAGCAAATATAACTTAAAAGCTTTTAATGGGATGCTTTAACAAATGAGCTAAAAATCTAGTATGGAATGAATTCAAAATCCACAATTCCATCACTTAGCACTGGCGACTCAAAGCTACTGCTACAACAAAAAGGAAACAGTGGTTGTACAGAAAGGCTACTCTCCTAAAATTATCATTAAAAGCTGTGCTATACCAAATGGCAGCCACTAGCCACATGTGGCTATTTGAATTAATTAAAATTAGCTGAGCACGTTTCCAGTGTTCACTAGCAACACGTTAGCTAGCGGCTACCACACCGAACAGGGCAGAATACCAAGAGAAAGAGCTGGGATCAGCTGTGACCACAGGCTTAACATGTTCTTGCAGATCTGCATGAGAAATACTGTCCTTTATCTCATTAGTAACGAACGTTAGAGTTTTGTTTACGGTCTTGGGGGTTGTCCAAGCCCCACCACAAACAGCTCCTTCTTTGCTATTCCTCAACAGATGTCCAATCCCTTCGTGTTGGGTTTGGTTTTATAAGAACTTCTCAGAGTGCAGCAATTTGTGTTCAAAAGTTAAATGGGTGGCCCGTGCTTGCCATCCAGCATGGGCAGCAGGGAAAGGGATGCTCAGTAGAATGGAGAGGTGGGTCCCAGATGCAACAGACATCAACACTGGGTACCAGTAACAGTTGAGCACTTTGCCATGCTTCCTCAAACACACAAGGGCAAGTAGGGTGCTACTCAACAGCAAACTGCCTGCCTTTCCCAGAGCACCTAACCTAGTAGCGAGCAAGCACACCAGACAAACTCCCAAGGGGGGGGAGGAATGGTGAGGAAATATACTACTTGTACAACTGGTTGACTCAGAGTAAGATGCCAAGAGTAGATGCCATTTTTTGGTGGGTTCAGAACTCATAGGTCCCAGACTGGTTAGGATTATAAGCAGTCCATTTTCATGCACCTTCAGTTGCATATTTATTTCAAAGGAGAGAGGAAAAGAGAAGGAAAATATGGGTCTCAAATTATATCTCTGTAACGTCTATGGTCGACGAAAAAGACGTTGACTCACCACATAGCTTTTCAGAAACCAAGCGCCCACTTACTTGCGAGTTCAATGATTTCCATTCTCTCCCCATTGTCATACTGACCTACAAAACTTAAGTCATTCTGCTCAATTGGTTGATCAGATTAGGGTTCACCTGGAAAACAAGAAATTAAGTGTCATTGGGCAGCAGTGCAATACAGACCCTTCATCAACTGGGTGGGTTTTCCATTTCAATGATGCTCTGACTAGTAGTTAATTTCCACATTCAACCTCCATAGCCTATTTTTAAACTCATGATGAACCTGAAACACAAACTGTAATCACAGCCCTGAAATCTGGGAGGCCCACTTTCTATTGCCCAAAGATGAGATCCAAATAGCAGGACTCTGACACAGATATTCCGACTTGGAGCTTTGAGACCAGCTATTGATACCTGTCCCCATATTTGCTTCTTACCTCGAGTTATGTATACTTAACTCTCTCCAAAGAGCAAATTTGCTTGAGGAATGAAACTACCATATTTCCCTTGTAACTAATCCCAATGTGTCTTTATGCGTAGTTACAGAAAAGCTCTAAAGAGAAGTTTGGAGCAATTTTTCTATTAAAATATTGATCATAGATGACAACTTCATGATTCAGCTCACAGCTCCTACCATTCGCTTGCCCAGTCCCCTTCCCTGCACTTATCTCATGGCTCCTTCTTTCGCTCATCTCATTGCTACCTCTTTCCCAACCTTTGGGCCTCCTTTTCAGCCTCTCCCTCACAGCAGCTCTTCCCCACCATTCCAACTAAAATGGGGTCCCATCTGTCCTTCCTTAATCTTAGCCCCATATGTTTTTATTTTGAAGTTATACCAATTCTCATAATCTGTAATCATTTTTCTTTTTATGTAACAGTTTTAAATTATAATTCACATAACCATACAACTAACTTGTTTAAAGTGTAAAATTCAATGGTTTTTAGCATACTCACAGAGTTGTGCAACCATCACCACAATTGATTTTAGAACATTTTCATCACCCCCAAAAGAAATGCTTGTATCCTTCAACTGTCATCCTCTAATCTAATCCTCCCATCCTCCTCTTCCTAGCCCCTGGCAGCTACTAATCTACTTTCGTCTCCATAGATTTTCCCATTTTGGGCATTTCATACAAATGGAATCATATAATATGTAATCTTTTGTGTCCGGCTTCTTTGCTCAACATAATGTTTTCAGATTCATCCATGTTTGTAGCATGTATCAGTGCTTCATTTCTTTTTATTGCTGAATAGTATTTCATTGTATGGATAGACCACATTTTATTTATCCACTCATCATATGATGGACATTGGAGGGTTTCCAGTTTTTGGCTATTATGAACAATGCTACTGTAAACAGTCTTGTACAAGTTTTTGAGTGGAAATATTTTTTCATTTCTCTTGGGTATATACTAGGGGTGGAATTGCTGGGTCATATGGTAACTCTGCGTTTGACCTTTTGAGGAACTGCTAGCCTTTCTCCTACAGTAGCTGCACCATACTGCATTCCCACCAGCAGTGTATGCTCTATCCTACCAACACTTTTTATTATCGGTCTTTTTTATAGCCATCCTAGTGGGTGTGAAGTAGTTTTAGATTTGCATTTTCCTGATGACTGATGATGTTGAGCATCTTTTCAGATGCTTATTGACCATTTATATATCTTCTTTGGAGAAATTTCTATGTGAGTCCTTTATCTAATTTCTAATTGGGTTTTTTGTCTTTTAGTTATTGCATTGTAAGAACTCTTTATATTTTCTAGGTTACAAGTCTCTTATGAGATATATAGTTTAATCTGTAATTCTTTTATCTGTTATGATATTTGTTGTCCTCTCCAATTAGAATGTGAGCTCCCTGAGAGGACAGAGACCGTGTCTGTCTTTCTCCGCCTTGCATCTCCAGTGCATTCAAGAGGCAAAATGCACGTGAATGAATGAATGGGTACACTACCATGTACATGGCAGTTCTTATATCTTCTCATCACCACTTACATGAAGCAACTCAATAATTTCTGTCCCACCAGTTGGGACAGTTCACAGTGGAAATAAGAGCAAAAATGGCCTACACTTGGCAAATTATATTCCCTAAATTGTGATGACACTGTTGGTAGCCTCTGCAGCATCCATTCCCACTAGTCCTCCTTCAAAACAGAACCCTCTGCCTCTCCCCTACATGGCCTGTGGGACTCCATGTTCCCCATTCCAGAAGTTGGCTAACTGGTCTAAGCCAAACATGATAATCCCTTCCCTACTGGCAGACGAATGATGCCAAGAGCCCAGGTGTAAGTCCACTAATATTCAGCATTTCTAGCAATGGTTACTAGTTCACAAGTGGGCAGGTAATCTAAGTTGACCCATCAGACTGAAGATAAAATTCCATGTCTGGGGGAGACACATCCTGTCTTAGTTGCTGTTGGCAGCCATCTTGGAACTATGAGGGAGACCAGCCTGATGGCCTAGCAGATACACAGAACAGGACAGGGCCAAGAGGAACGCAGAGCAAGCAGGAGCCCTGAGTGTACCATGCCTGGAGTTTGTCTAGCCTCTGGATTACCTGTTACCTGAGATAACAAATGTCCTCATTGTTTAGACTGGTTTGAGTGAACAACGAGCAGGGATTTTGGTTCTTTGCAGTCAAAGCATTAAAATGGATACTTAATTAATCCTGGTATAGATAATCTGCATTATGAAAATTTTCACCCCCAAACCTAAGCTTCTCATCTGGAAATCCCAACAATGAACTGTCCTTAGTCATGTGATGCTAAGCCTCACGCTCCATGTAGACTTCCAAAGAATTTCCCAAATCCAGAATCTACCAGGACTGAGATACCCAGGGACTCAACTCTGTCCTGAGAGGCATTAGGTTCCTTTTTGGAAGGCCCAAGACCCCTTTTTCTCAAACCTGTAAAGAAAAAGTAAAGGACTAAAGGACAAGGAATCATGGCCTTATCTTGATCTAAGAGATAGCAGACAGAATACTGTGGAATCCTCATACACTCTGTGTACAGATACTTAAAGACTGTGCCTTTGGAAAGCCAAGGGGAGCAGATTCTTTCAGCCGCACCTGCCTCTTCTAGAAGTGGGAGTAGGTGGGCAATCTGGCACACCTACCTGAGCATGGAGGATGCCACTAGGGCTGGACTTCTTTTCCAGGGGGCCCTCTTCGAATCTCTGGGGTTACTCCCATAAGCATCCATATCCCATGGTAACTCGGCATGAAAGCCTTACCTCATACCGATGTCTGTGTCTTTCTTCTATATAAGAAACATCACCATAAAGTTTCCCTGTAAAGACAGAGAGTGCAATTAATACTGGAGTAATGAACTCAAGAACACACATGTGGTGGGGGAGCTCTTGGGTCTTTCTATCAGAGGCCTCAACATGAGCTCAACTTCAGATTGATCTAGATTTTCTCCTTTTCTAGGAGGTGTATTACTTCCTGGCTGCCATACAAAGTTCTACAAACTATGGCTTAAAACTACAGAAGTTTCTTGTCTCATGGTTCAGAGGCTAGAAATCCAAAAGCAAGGTGTTAGCAGGGCCATGCTTCCTCTGAAACCTGTAGGAGAGTGTTTTAGTTTCCCAGCTGCTAAAGCAAATTCCATAATATGTTGGCTTAACAAAGGAAGTTATTGGCTCACAATTTCAGAGGCTAGAAGGCTTGTTTCCTCCTAGGGTCATTATTTTCTGGCTGGCTGGCAATCTTTGAGGTTCCTTGGCTTTTCCATCACATGGCCAACACACATGGTGGTTCTTCTCCTTTCTCTTCTGGTTCCGTTGACTTCCAGCTTCTGGCTGCTCCCCATGGCCTCTCTCTCTTTGGTCTTCCCTGTAAGGCCTCCAGTAATAGGATTATACACCCATCCTTATTCAGTGGCCACACTTTATCTGAAGTAACCTCATCAAAAGCCCTATTTCCAAGGGGTTCACTTCCATAATTAAGAATTTGTTTTCCTGGGGTACATAACTCCAAGCCACCACAGGGAAGATCTTTCCTGGCCTCTTCTAGCTTCTAATGTTTGCCAACCTCTGGCATTCCTTGGCATATAGCCTAATCACTACCATCTCTGCCTCTGTCTTCACAGGGCCTTTTCCCTTGTGTCTCTCTTACTGTGTGTCCAAATTTCCTTACTTAAGGACAGGAGTCATATTGGATTAGGACCCACCCTAACCTGGTTTGGCCTCATCTTAACTAATCACATCTTCCAAGACCCTATTTCCAAATAAAGTCAAATTCAAGGCTGGGGTTACAACTTGAGCATGTCATTTGGGGCGACATAGTTCAACCCATACAAAGACCAAATGCCTCATCTCTCATTTGGGCTTTGGCTTGGATTTAAAAAATAAATCAGCTGTATTCTCATATGACTCTGTTCAATCAATTAGCACAGACTGAGCTTCTATTTTCAATTTTGTCCTTTAGACTGAGCTCTGCGGTGATGATTTAATGACTGTTAATATTTAAGCACATGTCTTGGAAGAAAAGAGAAATAGTGGGGCAGGAGCTCCTTTAAGTGAGCTTCAACATGCTATGACAATGGGGCCATTGAGACTGAAACAACTATTGGTCATAGACATAAAAAAAAATGGAAAACAATTGCACAACAATACCCAGCTGGAAAAAATGGGAGCATATTGTTTTTCCTTTGCTGCTCAAGCCTATACCATGCAATGGGTTGGGTTAAACAATGAGAATGTATTTGCTCATGGTTTTGAGGCTAACAGAAACTACAAATCAAGGTGTCATCAAGGCAATTCTCTCTCCCTGAAGACTGTGGTTTCTGGGGCTGGCTGCTGGTGATCCTTGGTCCTTAGGCTGTCACATGGCAAGGCACATGATGGCATCTCCTGGTCTCTCCCTTCTTTTCCAGGTTCCATTGATGTTCAGCTTCTGGCTGCTCCCTCAGTGGCTCTCTCTCTCTCTCTCTCTGTCTGAATTTCATTCCACTTATAAAGGACTCCAGTAATAGGATTAAGACCCCTTGATTGAGGTGGTCACACCTTAATTGAAGTAACCTCATCAAAAGGTCCTACTTATATAATGGGCTCACACCCACAGGAATGGATTAAGTTTAAGAACATGTTTTTCTGGGGTGGAATGCTCCAAACCACCATACTATATATCATCAGGAAGAAAAAGAAAAGGGGAATTGAAAGATCTGGACTCGCTTTGAGAAGAGTCTGACTCTCCCAGTATACTGCCTTTGCAACTGCTCCAGAGTCTTTTCTTCCTATAGTCAAAATTTTCTCTTCTGCTTCTTTCCATTACCACAGATGACAGCAAATCCAAAACCAGATCCTGCCAATATCAGCAAAGACAGTGAGGAAAATGAAAAATATCCAAATTAGGATATAAAGAATTATTTCTTAGAGCTTTGGGGACTAGCCGGATATTGTGTGAAGTTTTGACACTGTATGGCCTTGCTGCTGCTGGCATTAGGGAAATTCTGTGTTTGCTGAAATATCCCAGAGGTGACAGGAAGGGAGAGTGGGACATGCTTAGAGCACAGACTCTGAAGCCAGGCTGCCTGGTTTTAAAATCCACAACATCATTTAATAGATATGTGGCTTTGGGCAAATTACTCAACCTCTCTTGTGCCTCAGTTTCCTCACCTGTAAATGGGGATTATGATAGTACCTACTTCATAGGGTTGTTGTGAGGATTAAGAAAATCAAAATATAAAAAAAAAAAAAAAAAAAAGAAAGAAAGAAAGAAAGAAAGAAAGAAAGAAAGAAGAAGGAAGGAAGGAAGAAGAAGAAAGAAGAAAGAAAGAATCAGAATGCCCAAAAAGTGCAATCACTTCCTAATGGGCTCCATGATGGCGTCCCTCTTCTCTTGGCAAAGGCTGCCTTGAATGCACGAATGTCTTCTTTTTTATTTTTTATTTTTTACAGCATCTTTCTAAAGATTATTTTTTTTTAAATTAAATTCAGTTTCTTGAGATATAGTCACATACATACAATCATCCATGGTGTACAATCAACTGTTCATAGTACCATCATATGTTCTGCATTTATCACCCCAATCTATTTTATTTATTATTTTTTTATCATCATTTTATTGAGATATATTCACATACCACGCAGTCATACAAAACAAATTGTACTTTCGATTGTTTACAGTACCATTACATAGTTGTACATTCATCACCTAAATCAATCCCTGACACCTTCATTAGCACACACACAAAATAACAAGAATAATAATTAGAGTGAAAAGAGCAATTGAAGTAAAAAAGAACACTGGGTACCTTTGTCTGTTTGTTTCCTTCCCCTACTTTTCTACATCATCCATCCATAAACTAGACAAAGTGGAGTTTGGTCCTTATGGCTTTCCCAATCCCATTGTCACCCCTCATAAGCTACATTTTTATACAACTGTCTTCGAGATTCATGGGTTCTGGGTTGTAGTTTGATAGTTTCAGGTATCCACCACCAGCTACCCCAATTCTTTAGAACCTAAAAAGGGTTGTCTAAAGTGTGCGTAAGAGTGCCCACCAGAGTGATCCTCGGCTCGTTTAGGAATCTCTCTGCCACTGAAGCTTATTTCATTTCCTTTCACATCCCCCTTTTGGTCAAGAAGATGTTCTCCGTCCCACGATGCCGGGTCTACATTCCTCCCCGGGAGTCATATTCCACGTTGCCAGGGAGATTCACTCCCCTGGGTGTCTGATCCCACGTAGGGGGGAGGGCAGTGATTTCACCTTTCAAGTTGGCTTAGCCAGAGAGAGAGGGCCACATCTGAGCAACAAAGAGGCATTCAGGAGGAGACTCTTAGGCACAAATATAGGGAGGCCTAGCCTCTCCTTTGCAGCAACCGTCTTCCCAAGGGTAAAACTTATGGTAGAGGGCTCAACCCATCAACCACCAGTCCCCTATGTCTGTGGTCATGTTAGCAACCATGGTGGTGGGGTAGGCGAATACCCCTGCATTCTCCACAGGCTCCTCAAGGGGGCACTACATCTTTTTTTTTTTCCTTGTTTTTCTTTTTTCTTTTTTTTTTTTTTTAACTTTCCCTTCTTTTTTAAATCAACTGTATGAAAAAAAGTTAAAAAGAAACAAACATACAATAAAAGAACATTTCAAAGAGACCATAACAAGGGAGTAAGAAAAAGACAACTAACCTAAGATAACTGCTTAACTTCCAACATGTTCCTACTTTACCCCAAGAAAGTTACATAATATAGCAACATTTCTGTGAACTTGTTCCTACTATATCCATCAGAAATTAACAGACCATAGTCATTCTGGGCATCCCCAGAACGTTAAATAGCTTATCTGTTCTTCTTGGATTATTGTTCCCCCTTCCTTAATTGCTCTCTACTGCTAGTTCCCCTACATTCTACATTATAAACCATTTGTTTTACATTTTTCAAAGTTCACATTAGTGGTAGCATATAATATTTCTCTTTTTGTGCCTGGCTTATTTCGCTCAGCATTATGTCTTCAAGGTTCATCCATGTTGTCATATGTTTCACCAGATCGTTCCTTCTTACTGCCGCGTAGTATTCCATCGTGTGTATATACCACATTTTATTTATCCACTCATCTGTTGAAGGACATTTGGGTTGTTTCCATCTCTTGGCAATTGTGAATAATGCTGCTATGAACATTGGCGTGCAGATATCTGTTCGTGTCACTGCTTTCCGATCTTCCGGGTATATACCGAGAAGTGCAATCGCTGGATCGAATGGTAGCTCTATATCTAGTTTTCTAAGGAACTGCCAGACTGACTTCCAGAGTGGCTGAACCATTATACAGTCCCACCAACAATGAATAAGAGTTCCAATTTCTCCACATCCCCTCCAGCATTTGTAGTTTCCTGTTGTTTAATGGCAGCCATTCTAACTCGGTGTTAGATGGTATCTCATTGTGGTCTTAATTTGCATCTCTCTAATAGCTAGTGAAGCTGAACATTTTTTCATGTGTTTCTTGGCCATTTGTATTTCCTCTTCAGAGAACTGTCTTTTCATATCTTTTGCCCATTTTATAATTGGGCTGTCTGTACTATTGTCATTGAGTTGTAGGATTTCTTTGTATATGCAAGATATCAGTCTTTGTCAGATACATGGTTTCCAAAATTTTTTCCCATTGAGTTGGCTGCCTCTTTACCTTTTTGAGAAATTCCTTTGAGGTGCAGAAACTTCTAAGCTTGAGGAGTTCCCATTTATCTATTTTCTCTTTTGTTGCTTGTGCTTTGGGTGTAAAGTCTAGGAAGTGGCCGCCTAATACAAGGTCTTGAAGATGTTTTCCTACATTATCTTCTAGGAGTTTTATGGTACTTTCTTTTATATTGAGATCTTTGGTCCATTTTGAGTTAATTTTTGTGTAGGGGGTGAGGTAGGGGTCCTCTTTCATTCTTTTGGATATGGATATCCAACTCTCCCAGCCCCATTTGTTGAAAAGACCATTATGCTCAGTTCAGTGACTTTGGGGGCCTTATCAAAGATCAGTCGGCCATAGATCTGAGGGTCTATCTCTGAATTCTCAATTCGATTCCATTGATCTATATGTCTATCTTTGTGCCAGTACCATGCTGTTTTGGCAACTGTGGCTTTATAATAAGCTTCAAAGTCAGGGAGTGTAAGTCCTCCCACTTCGTTTTTCTTTTTTAGAGTGTCTTTAGCAATTCGAGGCATCTTCCCTTTCCAAATAAATTTGATAACTAGCTTTTCCAAGTCTGCAAAGTAGGTTGTTGGAATTTTGATTGGGATTGCATTGAATCTGTAGATGAGTTTGGGTAGAATTGACATCTTAATGACATTTAGCCTTCCTATCCATGAACATGGAATATTTTTCCATCTTTTAAGGTCCCCTTCTATTTCTTTTAGTAGAGTTATGTAGTTTTCTTTGTATAGGTCTTTTACATCTTTGGTTAAGTTTATTCCTAGGTACTTGATTTTTTTAGTTGCTATTGAAAATGGTATCTTTTTCTTGAGTGTCTCTTCAGTTTGTTCATTTCTAGCATATAGAAACATTACTGACTTATGTGCATTAATCTTGTATCCCGCTACTTTGCTAAATTTGTTTATTAGCTCTAGTAGGTGTATCGTTGATTTCTCAGGGTTTTCTAGATATAAGATCATATCATCTGCAAACAATGACAGTTTTACTTCTTCTTTTCCAATTTGGATGCCTTTTATTTCTTTGTCTTGCCGGATTGCCCTGGCTAGCACTTCCAGCACAATGTTGAATAACAGTGGTGACAGCGGGCATCCTTGTCTTGTTCCTGATCTTAGAGGGAAGGCTTTCAGTCTCTCACCATTGAGTACTATGCTGGCTGTGGGTTTTTCATATATGCTCTTTATCATGTTGAGGAAGTTTCCTTCAATTCCTACCTTTTGAAGTGTTTTTATCAAAAAGGGATGTTGGATTTTGTCAAATGCTTTTTCAGCATCTATTGAGATGATCAATTGATTTTTCCCTTTTCGAGTTTTTAATGTGTTGTAATACATTGATTGTTTTTCTTATGTTGAACCATCCTTGCATGCCTGGAATGAACCCCACTTGGTCATGGTGTATGATTTTTTAATGTGTCTTTGGATTCGATTTGCAAGTATTTTGTTGAGGATTTTTGCATCTATATTCATTAGGGAGATTGGCCGGTAGTTTTCCTTTTTTGTAGCATCTTTGCCTGGTTTTGGTATTAGATTGATGTTAGCTTCATAAAATGAGTTAGGTAGTGTTCCATTTTTTTCAATGTTTTGAAAGAGTTTGAGTAAGATTGGTGTCAGTTCTTTCTGGAAAGTTTGGTAGAATTCCCCTGTGAAGCCATCTGGCCCTGGGCATTTATTTGTGGGAAGATTTTTGATGACTGATTGGATCTCTTTGCTTGTGATGGGTTGGTTGAGGTCTTCTATTTCTTCTCTGGTCAGTCTAGGTTGTTTCATATGTTTCCAGGAAATTGTCCATTTCTTCTACATTATCCAGTTTGTTGCCATACAGTTGTTCATAGTATCCTCTTATAATTTTTTTAATTTCTTCAGGATCTGCAGTTATGTCACCTTTTTCATTCATTATTTTGTTTATATGGGTCTTCTCTCTTTTTGATTTTGTCAGTCTAGCTAGGGGCTTGTCAATCTTGTTGATCTTCTCAAAGAACCAACTTTTGGTGATATTTATCCTCTCTATTGTTTTTTTGTTCTCTATGTCATTTATTCTGCTTTAATCCTTGTTATTTCTTTTCTTCTACTTGGTTTAGGATTGGTTTGCTGTTCATTTTCTAGCTTCTTCAGTTGATCCATTAGTTCTTTGATTTTGGCTCTTTCTTCCTTTTTAATATATGGTTTAGTGCTATAAATTTCCCCCTTAGCACTGCTTTTGCTGCATCCCATAGGTTTTGGTATGTTGTGTTCTCATTTTCATTCGTCTCTATATATTTAGCAATTTCTCTTGCTATTTCTTCTTTAACCCACTGATTGTTTAGGAGTGTGTTGTTTAACCTCCAGGTATTTGTGAATTTTCTAAGTCTCTGATGGTTATGACTTCTAATTGTATTCCATTGTGGTCAGAGAATGTGCTTTGAATAATTTCAATCTTTTTAAATTTATTGAGGCTTGTTTTATGTCCCAGCATATGATCTATTCTGGAGAAAGTTCCAGTGAGCACTAGAAAAGTATGTGTATCCTGGTGATTTGGGATGTAATGTCCTGTATATGTCTGTTAAATCTAATTCATTTATCAGATTGTTTAGGTTTTCAATTTCCTTATTGGTCTTCTGTCTGGTTGATCTATCTATAGGAGAGAGTGATGTGTTGAAGTCTCCCACAATTATTGTGGAAACATCAATTGCTTCCTTTAGTTTTGCCAGTGTTTCTCTCATGTATTTTGTGGCACCTTGATTGGGTGCATAGACATTTACGATTGTTATTTCTTCTTGCTGAATTGCCCCTTTTATTAGTATGTAGTGGCCTTCTTTGTCTCTCAAAACATCCCTGCATTTGAAGTCTATTTTATCTGAGATTAATATTGCTACACCTGCTTTCTTTTGGCTGTAGCTTGCATGAAATATTTTTTTCCATCCTTTCACTTTCAGTTTCTTTGTGTCCCTGTGTCTAAGATGAGTCTCTTGTATGCAACATATTGATGGTTCATTTTTTTTGATCCATTCTGCGAATCTATATCTTTTAATTGGGGAGTTTAATCCATTTACATTCAACGTTAAACCGTGAAGGCATTTCTTGAATCAGGCCATCTTATCCTTTGGTTTATGTTTGCCATATTTTTCCCCTCTCTCTATTAATATCCTTTATTGTACCCATACCGAATCTCTTTAGTACTGAACCTTTCTCCAAGTCTCTCTGTCCTTTCTTTGTTTCTCTGTCTGTAGGGCTCCCTTTAGTATCTCCAGTAGGGCAGGTCTCTTGTTAGCAAATTCTCTCAGCATTTGTTTGTCTGTGAAAAATTTAAGCTCTCCCTCAAATTTGAAGGAGAGCTTTGCTGGATAAAGTATTCTTGGCTGGAAATTTTTCTCACTCAGAATTTTAAATATATCGTGCCACTGCCTTCTTGCCTCCATGGTGGCTGCTGAGTAGTCACTACTTAGTCTTATGCTGTTTCCTTTGTATGTGGTGAATTGCTTTTCTCTTGCTGCTTTCAGAACTTGCTCCTTCTCTTCTGTGTTTGACAGTGTGATCAGTATATGTCTCGGAGTGGGTTTATTTGGATTTATTCTATTTGGAGTTCGCTGAGCATTTATGATTTGTGTATTTATGTTGTTTAGAAGATTTGGGAAGTTTTCCCCAACAATTTCTTTGAATACTCTTCCTAGACCTTTACCCTTTTCTTCCCCTTCTGGGACACCAATGAGTCTTATATTTGGACGTTTCATATTATCTATCAT
This sequence comes from Choloepus didactylus, assembly GCF_015220235.1. Lineage (NCBI taxonomy): Eukaryota > Metazoa > Chordata > Mammalia > Pilosa > Megalonychidae > Choloepus > Choloepus didactylus. Next base: position 268,081 of record NW_023637624.1, on the reverse strand, counting down.
ATCCCTGAGGTCCATTTCGATTTTTTCAATTTTTTTCCCCATTCTTTCTTTTATGCTTTCATTTTCCATTCTGTCATCTTCCAGGTCACTGATTCGTTGTTCAACTTCCTCTAGTCTTGTACTATGAGTGTCCAGAATCTTTTTAATTTGGTCAACAGTTCTTTAATTTCCATAAGATCATCCATTTTTTTATTTAGTCTTGCAATGTCTTCTTTATGCTCTTCTAGGGTCTTCTTGATTTCCTTCATATCCCGTACTATGGTCTCATTGTTCATCTTTAGTTCTTTGAGTAGCTGCTCTAGGTGCTGTGTCTCTTCTGGTCTTTTGATTTGGGTGCTTGGGCTTGGGTTATCCATATCGTCTGGTTTTTTCATATGCTTTATAATTTTCTGTTGTTTTTGGCCTCGTGGCATTTGCTGAACTTGATAGGGTTCTTTTAGGGTTTGTAGACCTATTGAAGTCCTTATCTCTAATTTATCAGATCTACAGCTTCGTGGAGTACACTTTCTCTAACTAACCAGCAGGTGGCGTCCACGAGCCACCTGTTCTCCACAAGCCAGTTCTCCCCTGCTTAGCCTTTTTGGTGAGTGGGGGAGTGAGTCTTGTGGGGCCCAATTGGTGTACCAAGCTTGCGTGTGTAGTTGGTGTTGCCTGCCCTGTATGTGGGGCGTGTTTCTGGGCAGTCGGGGAGGGGGGGTGGCCCTAACAATCAAATCTCCCTGATGATCCTAGAGTTTTAAAGCTGCTGCAATAGTCTAATCCTTCAGTTCAGTCCTGCCACAGTTTGTCTCTGCCACTGACCCACAAGTCCTTGGTATTGGCGTATGGCTCCTGAGACTTGCAAGTGGGCCCCTCTTCCAGGCTGTGCACCCCGGGTCCTCTGTTGAGGGATGACTGTGCTATGTCACAGGTGAGTGCCGTCCCCCCAGGGCAGTTCTGGGCTGCTGGGCTGTGTAGGGAGGCTCCCAGTCTGCTCAAATGATGGCTGAATGGGGCTTTGTTAATTCACACTGCTCCACCTTCCCAAGCTCTGGGACAATCAGCTGAGGTTGCAGGGAAGGCTAATGTCCACGCCCAGTTTGTGGTGTGTGCCTGTTATTTGAAGCACTTCCGTCACACTGGGTTGTCTGGGGCAGCTCTGGGCTATGGGGCTGGCGATGGGCAGGAGTGTTTCCTGTCCACCAGGATGGTGGCTGTGAGCGGACACCCCCTTTTCTTGGGAAGTTGTGGTGTTAGTGAATTTTCTCAGCCACTGGATTACTGCCTTTTGTCTCAGAGCTCTCTTAGTTCTGCTCTTGACTGACGTGCCCAAATTGCAATTCTTGAAGCTTTCTGTATTGGGCTTCTTAGAGTAATTGTTTTAGAAAAAGAAAAAAGGCATATAAAAAAAAAAAAACAGGGCCCTCCTCAGAGATCTAATGGGTATTGAAATGCTAATAGACAAAGCAACAGGGCCATTAAGGAAGGTCCACAGGGCAGAGAGATCAGCTTTTCTTCGGGATTTGCATATGCGCCTCAAGGGCCTGAGCTCCGCCCTTCCCCTTTCTGTGTTCACCAGAACTCCAAAGATCTCTGCTTTTATTTTGGAGTTTTTCATGTTGTTTTTTTCTATGCCTGTCTCCTCTCTGCTGGCTGGCTGCTCTCAGATTCTCTGGTGTCTGGTCTCAGTCTATCTATGGTTGGAGTTTGGATCAGTAGAATGAGTTTCCGATAAGAGCAACCACTGCAGTTCTCCCTTCTCCTTCCCGGAGCTGACAGCCCCTCCTCCCACGGGACTGAGCCTGGCAGGGAGGGGCACGGGTCCCCTGGCCGCAAAACTTACAGATTTCGCTGATCTCAGCAGTTCCACGTTTTCATGAGTGTTGTATGAAGTATGCCCAAAGTCAGATGCTCTGTGGTGTCCAGTCCACGCAGTTCCTGGCTTTCTACCTACTTTCTGGAGGAGTAACTAAAAATTACAGCTCACCAGTCTGCCATCTGCCCCTGCCTCCACGAATGTCTTTTAATTGCTCTGCTGGTGTCTTTGTCCAATTTGCATCTAAGACTACCCAGAACATGCCCTGTGCTAATTGGGCATTATGGGAGCTAGAGCTCTATGTATGTGCAAGGACGAGCTGGCTTGTCTAATTCAGAGATCCCAAGAGGCTGCCCAGGGTAAATATTTGGAGTGTTCAGTCTGCATAGAGTTGGCAGACACACAAATGTTTTAAAATTTTAAAAATAAATTGCCAACATTTTAAAACCAGGAAGTTTCACATAAAACTCTAGATTTCCAGATTCTCTAGAAAACTGACAATAGTGGACCCAGAGATCTTCAGGCAACTATGAGTTATAGCGGTCGCTCCTTTGATGGGCCAAGTGCTTTTCATTTTCAATTTGCCCAAGTCCCTACCACTCCCTATTGCATCTCTAACCCCAAGGCCCAAGGCTGCCACTGATTGTTGCACTTCAGCTGTGGCTTTCCTCACACCTGGCTGTCTCTCTCCTATACATTCCCCAGATGGCCCTACAGCACTGGGGTTTGCAAGCCCAGGCTTAGCTGTTCAGTCCTATGGCGATTCAGTGCTTGGGGCCCTCCTGAAGCCAAGCACTGGTTTCAAACTTTCAGAAGTCAAGATGCCCAAGGGTGGGATTCATTTTCTGCCCCCACTGCTCTCCTCCCACGAGGCACTCCTCAGGGGATCTGGGGAGCCTTGCCTCGGAAGCACAGCATGAGGCTGCTTTCAGCTGGGGAAGCTGTCTGAGGGTTTCCACCCCATCTTTTTATTAAGGTCTGGCCATTTGTTATAGTGAGTGGTTACGAGTTTGAGCTCTGAAATCAGCTTGGTGATGTTCTGACAAGGGAGCTGGACAAGTGACAACATTGCTAAGCTTCCTTCTGCTTGTGTGAAATGATGGCTGGGTCCTAGGGAAACTGAAATTCTGCACATAATGTCTTAATTGCTGGTACTTAGAAAGGGAACAATCAGGGGCAGCCAGCATGTTTCTCCTTCCATATTCTTTTGGGTCTTAGTATGTTGTTTCTTTAATTTTCTTTACAAACATCTCATTTCTTTACATAGCTAAATGCCCCCCTTTCCCTAATTTTATTTTTCGTGACCAGCTTTGTTTCTCAATTTCTAGTTTACTAATAAAATATGTTAGTTTAAAATGCTAATCCTTGCCTTTAGCTCTACATTTTAGGGCTACATTTTTTTTCCATCATTTTTTATTGTGGAATAAAACATATATACATAGAAGTGATAACTTTCCAAGTGCAATTTAACAAGTAATTAAGGAAACGTTTTAGTGCTACATTCTTTTTCATAGCTTTTATCTCATTGTTTCCCTCTATTTCATATTCTTATCTCATGTTTAACATCCCTTTTCTTTGATTTCATTTATACTCCTGGGGTCCATATTGCAGGAGACGAGAGGAGTAGGAATCAGGAGAACTTGCAAAAAAAGAGGGGTACCTGCTCCCCTCTCTCCTCCAGCTGGCCCAGCCTCCCCTCCCACTACCCCAGCAGGACCTCATTCTTGACTGAATTTCACCTGGAACTTTGGTAGAATCTCAGGTGGATACAAGAAACCCTTCACACTCATGGTCACAACAGCCCCTGCTTGTACAGGGCTGTCCCTGTGGCAGACACCGAGCAGGTGCTGTCATTATCTCCAGTTCCCAGATGCAGACCCAGATGTGCGGCCTGGGGACTGACAGCTGGGGTTGGCTGGGCAGTTGGGGCACAGCCGAGCTCCAGGTTCTGCCTCTTAATAGCTCCACTGGCTCCCATTTGGAAGCATCTAGGCCAGGGCCCAGTCCAGTAAGAGGAACACAAATGCTGTCTGTTCCTGTTGTGAAAAGACCCAGGTCCCAGACTTGCCCCCCACTCCCCCCACCGCCACGAACAATTTCACTTAGCAAATGATTCTCCAGAAAAAGGGAAAGAAAAGCAGAGAAGAAAGTCATTCTGCACCCTCTGTGAGGCGGCTCACCAGGAGACACTCCTTTCACATGGCCTACCACGTTCCAGGCAAATTTGTCACTCAGCAAACTGACAAATTACTGTGTCAAGGGCTTTCAGGGTCCCTACATACCTGGTGACCTCCTTTCAACTGATTTGTAATCACCTCATTAACCCAGCCAAGGTTCGATGTGACTATTTTTCCCCCGACATAATCGAATCCACACCAGGAACTAGATGCTATTTTCTTTACCAATGCATAGATAAGAGATAAGAAAGCAAAAGCAATTTTTCTAGTCTCTGAACATTTTTTCCCACCTTATCCCCATTTCTCTCAATTCTTTCAAACTTTAGATTCAGCCGTTCTCCATTTCCAATTGAGTGACCCAGATCTTTAAAATTGGGCTCATTCAATACCTTCCTAATCAGCATCTTGCCTGTGTTCTCTCAGAATACAAACCTTTTCCTCTCACAGTCAAACAGAACCAACACTTTCAGTCAAGTTCTTTTCCTCAATATGAGGAAATGCACAGAAGGCCCCAAAAGGAACTCAGTCTGTTCTTAGAGCATTCAATTACCCCCAGCTGGGCCAGACAGCTTTGCTTGGCCTTCTGCATCCTAGACTCAATGTCACCTTCCCTGCTGGTGTCACCCCGGAGTGCTCTACTGGCCTCCTCTGCCACCTGACATCTTTCATGGTCTGCGTCAAGCCTTACTGTCTCTGTATCCTCCTCCCTGAAGATAAGGGTCATCTTCTCAGAGCTCTGACAGGAAGTCACAGTCACCAGTGTGCTACGCTGGCTTCCTAATTCCTTCAAATAGGTTGAGTTGGATCCTCAACCAGACAGGACATCTGTAGAGCTCATGGGTGGCCATTACCCACCTCTGCCTCCTAAAGTGCTCAGTACCTCTCTGTACCCTTTGACCCCCATCCTTTCTTTTCTAAAGTAAGGGCCCCCTAGCCATTTGAGTGCTTATTTTGGGGGCAGGGGAGTTACTCAAATTCTGTATAGACTTAGGGCTGCTTTAAATTAGGTTTATGCTAACATCTGTATTAGCACACATATGCCAGATTATGTGGTATTCAAACAAGTTAACTGAATGGGTCAGGAAAACATGTTCTTTCTGGTTAATGAAAACTTCACAATCAATGTGGATGAAGACTTGCTTTCCTTTATGGATGTCTTGGCAACACATTTGGGATGTGACCAAAAATTCTGCCTCGTGTCTGTAATATTTGGAGACACTAACAACAAGTAGTCAGCTGTTCCCTGAATTGCTTTGTGCTCTATTACATTCCCATCTCTTGGGCTCAGTTGAGAGCCATAAGCAAAACGATCAAATTTATTTCCAGTCTTAAAACCCTCTAATAACAAAGTTCCTCGGTGCTTCCTCCTGGCTCCCCTCTCAGCTGAGCCTGGCCCTCTGGATCTCTAGCCACACCTCCTTCTAGACCCCTCACTCTGCAAAGCACCCCATTTCATACTTAAGTGCTGTGTGCCCCTTCTCCAAGCTCTTCAGTGTCATCTAATGAGTTAATCTAGCAAGGTGCCACTATAAGGAGACAAAGCCTACCATCTAACTTCCCAAACAAAATGTGTTTTTTTTAAATTAGGTATAATTTACATGCAATAAAATCCACAGATGTGTAGGGGAGAGTAGGGGATGAGCTTTCAGACCTGTAAAGTCTATTTTTCTTTTAACAGTCACACTCTGAAGGGTGACTCCATTTCCTCAACTGAAAAATAAAGAGTGTGGATCAAATGGCTTCTGAAAACCCTTCCAGGTCTATTCTCCATCACCAACTAGGGTATTTATGCAGGCAAGTGAGTGGGAAGATGCTGTCCTTCCATCTCCCCAGGATGGCCACTCACCCTCCCCTCACCACGGGCTCCATTCAATGCCTGTTTTTTTCTTTTAAACCTGGCAGTGGCCAACCAGGGCCCAGCCCTCAGGCTAAATGCAACCTGCTGCCTCTTTTTGCTTGGTGTGGGAACTAAGAGTGGCTTTTTACATTTTTAAATGGCTTGGAAAAAAATCAAAAGAAGAATAATATTTCGTGATTACACGAAGGTTATATAAAGTTCACCTTTCGGTGCACATAAATAAAATTGTATTGGCACACGGGCCACGCCCGTTCATTTACGTATCTCCCATGGCTATTTTCACCCTCCGATGGCAGAGTGGAGGAGTTCTGACAGAGACTGTCTGGCCCACAAGGCCGAAAATATTTACTACTGGACCCTTTTCAGGAAAAGTTCCCCGACCCCTGGTTTAGGTAGTTTAGCTAGTAGACTTTGAGCCAGTAGATCCCTCCCACTAATGGCGATCTGAGCCATGGGCAGTATAACCACGAGGAAAATAACATTGGGGGAGTGGGTTTCACTTTATAGCAATTAAAGTACTATAATCAAGGGCCCTTTTTGTTCTCGGCTAATAGAGTAAGAAGAAAATAATACAACATAATACTAGCGAAAAGACTAGAGCAAGCAGGAACAACACAGGACTGTGGCCAGCGAGAGGCATCTGGGAAGCCGGAGGCCTGGCAAGGGCAGGAGGAGACAGGGGAGAGGAAGAAGTGGGGCTCCTTGAGGTTGCCTGAAGGGAATGGTAGGGCAGAAATGGAGGCCGCCAAACACCACCCAGCAGGCCCTCTGAGGCAGGACACCATCAGGTGAATGGCTCCTGACATCTTTACAAAGACACCATCCAGGAAACTTACTTAATATTGAGTATTCCGTTTTGAAAACTGTTCTTCTTATTCCCAGCCTCATGGTTCCTCCCATATTTCCAGGGTTGTGTTCCGGCATATCGATCACCTTAGAAAACAAAACAAAGTTGGTTCGGCCATCATGTACAAATTTGATTTCCCAAGTTTCAAGCTTTACTTTTATAGACATTTCATTAGGTAAGGATGCTTCCTAAACCATAAAATCTGATAAATCCTTCCAATTTTCCTGTTCAAATATGTCCCCATACTTTATACCTGTCTCATATTCTTCTTCTGTTTCATCTCTGCTTCTCATCTTTCATTCAAATCACTTGTAAAAAAATTTATCAGGCGCATCTTTATGACCATCTTCCTGACATGGCTCAACTTGTCAGCTCCAGGCAATGTTCACACTTCAACTTCTGAAATTCTGGAGCCTCCCCCTTCTAGATCCTATGAGAATAACCTTCTTCCCACTGCTTTCCCTAAGGAGTTTCCATAAGCCAATCTGTCCATCCTTGTGGAAAAGTATACCAAAAGGACTTATTTGCAGAAAACCATTAGAAAGATTCACTTTTTAAAAAAAGAAGTAATGTCCTCCATTGTAACCCATTCTGCAGGCCAGCGCTAAGTGTCACTCTTGATCTCTCCCTCACCCTCATATCCAGTCGGTCAAGTGCTATCAGTTTACCCCTCCATGCCTCCTGCATCCATCCACTTTTCCCCAGCCCCTAACCACACCCAAATCACAGCCCTCACCCAGACAGTGAGAGCTTACTCACTGGCCTCCTGACCTCCCTGTGGCCCAGTCCACCCTGCTCACCACAGGCAGAGTGGTTGGGTCAGACTAAAAATCTTACCAGGCTATTCCTCCTGCTTGAAATCCTTGCCTGGCTTCCCACTGAGGCCCTGTGTGGGGTCGGCCCAGCCTAACCCTCCAGCTTCATCTCCTACTGCTTTCCTCTCCTGCCCTCAGCTCTGGTCACTGTGGCCTCCTTTCAGTTCCTTGAGTGGATCATCTTTCCTCCCACTTGGGGACTTTGCACATGCTGTTCCCTGTGCCTGGAACACATCTTCTCCCACTTGCCTACCCTCTTTGGCTAATTTAAGCCATCATTGACCTTGAGATCTCAGCTCAAATACCCCAGAGCCGCCTCAGCCCAGTCAGGGTCCTCCATCCGTGCCCTCACAGAACTAGGTTCCTCCCCATGCCCACACTTCTCTCCACCAGTGTCTGTACCCTGAGCCTGGGGTGCCAGACTGTAAACCTTTGAGAGCCAGGAAAGTGTTGCTTTTCCTCACCACTGCATCCCCAGCCCCAGGCAAGGGGGCAAGCATGGAATGAAGGAATGCGTGGATGAACAAATGAACAAACAAGTGAGCACAGCATAAGTCATTTCTGATTATCTTTGTGATTACTTCACAGACATTCAAGAACCCCTGGTTTTTATTTTTTTTAAAAGCCCACTCCCATTAGTCCTCGGTTTGCTTTTTCATTTCTGTTCACTATGATCTCGTGGTTTTGCTCTTAAGTTCTTAGAACAGATACCAGTTGGGTGAGTCAATCTGTTCTAATGGAACTGCTCGGACTCCCCTCTCATAGAACCTTTCTTTCCTCCCCACCTTCCCACCCTAACTGCCATGTATTGCTTTACAGGCGTCCTTGGCAACTGGAATTCCCTGAGGTAAATTTTTTTCCAAGAAAATGTCAGATCTTATCAGTGCCCCGGATGAACTTTTGAAGCCATCTGAACCCTGTGCCCTAAGTATGCTCCAGGGGACACCGGGGGTAGGGGTGGAGAGAAAACTTGATTACGTCCCTTGTCGGAAGGAGTGCCCAATTCTGAAGTGCTCTTGGCCTTGGCATCTATTTCCTATTGGCTAATCACGGCTAGATTAAGTATTACTGGAATGAAGTGAGAGAGGGCATTCGCTTCCAGTTTACAAAGTTGAGCTGCTGATAGATGCCTAGCCCATCTATGTATTTTCTAGGAAAGGGCAGATTAGATGGCACTACCTGCCATAGACTCCTAAGAAGCCCTCAGTTTATTCAGGGCCTTAGCTTCCATTTGAGTTTAAGACAACCCTTCGCTTTCTTGTTAGAATGTAACACGTTTCTTCAGTCCACCCTTCCCAACAGAGTTGGGTCCATCTACCCAGTTAACTCACCAGGAAGAGTCTTTGAATTTAGTTTGTTCAGATATTGGTGAGTTTGGTATTTAAGAAATATTCTGGCAAGAAGCATTTAGAATAGAATAAAATTCATCCAACAAAGAACAGGAAGTCTACCTTATTGCTTACTTGTGATGAACTTGACAAACAGCTCAAGATCAGAAAACATTTCCAAAATTAAAGTGGAGTGGGGTGGGGATACAGGAGAAGGAAAAGCACAGTGGGCATTGGGGCTGCTTAAGAGCGTTTAAGCACTTGTCCAACATAGGGGGAGGTCTGGAAGTTCCAGAAGGAGCAATGTAAGAATATAATTTCAAAACACAGAGGTAAATACCTAGAGAAACTGCCAGAATTGCTGAGCATAGTAGAGAAGGGGTGAGGATTACTGAATTTTTCATTAGGGGCCTTTTGGAACTGCTGGCATTTTCAACTTTGTACACAGTTATTTTAATAAGAATAAAAAATTTAAGGCTTAAATATGTAAGTGGCATAAATATTTAGGCCTTACACTAGAGTATGAGTTCATATGAACCCTGCTGTTTTCAGAAGCAATAAATACAACCTTCTCTTGAAATGAGAGCCCAGAAAGAAACACCAAGGTATCGCAGTGCAGCGATGCTGTGATTAAGACTTGCTGGCAAAGAAATCACTGGAGAAGGCAAAGAAAAATTTAGAGGAAAGATGCGGGGTTAAGGGGCAGGTGGAAATAGGTTTCCAATTCCAAACAATGCCCTGAACGTTAGTAAAAGAAGAAGAGCAGGACGGGAATCGACAGGGAAGTTGCAGCTGGAAAGAGGAACAAGAAGGCTCTTCCGGGTCCAGGTGTAGCAGGCCTCATCCCCAGAAGCCCATCACAGGCTCAGCAGAATGCCACATGTCATGCTCAAGCTGTGGGAGTCCAAACAGAGGAAGACAAAAGGTTGCAGAAGGTAAAAGAACGCAGTCCATGTTTCTGCCAGGCCCAACCCAGCAGTCTGTCTGCAGAACCATCAGACAAGCCTACAAGCTCTGACGATGACAGTCTGACTACCTATCGGAATATAAACGACAGAAGTCAATGAAAATGTTTTTTGTCCTTCCATTCCTTCCAAAATCCTGAGACAGGAGAACATCACAGTTCCAAAACACATCCGTTTTTTCATTACCTGGGAATATAAAGAAAAAAATCTCAAATACACTTCAGTTTTAACCCGAACAGTTCTAAAACACCATAGATTTCGAACTTAAGTAGAAAATGCCTCTTGCATGGAAAAAGGTTTGCTTTGGCCCCTCTAATTTTACCTAAATATTGGTTGTCGTCTGATTCCCACTATAGATCCATCCTTTCTTGGCACCAAGCCACACAGCATAACAAAAATAAAAAAGAATCAATAAGCAACGAATATTCATGGTGATAAAGCTTTGAGATGTAAAAGTGCCACATAAGGATAAATATGGCACTAATTAACCTTTCTGCAACCCACAAAGAAAGTGTAATGGGTTCAAGACTTTACTGCATCCCAAGTGCTTTAAACAACATTTAGGGAAAGTAGGTTCGCTTATCAGAGTTGAAATTCCCAAATGGCATTGCATATGCGGGTGTACTCCCAACCTGCCCCCTGGTAAGCCCAGCTGCCCCCACACCCCTTGCTTTTGGACATTTCATCGGGGGACAACGGGGCAGCGACCGCTTACAGACTGTTTCGGTCTCTTAGGCAACACACAGTGATTCTCTCTGACTTTCTAGTGTATTCTTCGAGTATTCTTTACATGAATTCCCCAATCCATGCCTTTCTTACTGCAATTAGGTTTTCTGTTCATTTTTTCCAAGACTGCCTTTGATTTTACTTCTTTATGAGTCACAGACAAGTTGGGCATAAAGTCTGCACCAAATTTAGATGAATGTGACAGTACCTAATGGTGCCCTGGCACACTGCTAGCTACAACCACCTCCACGGTTGCTGATCAAATCTAAACTCTTCTGCGTGGCACTCAAGTTCCACCTCATTCAGGAATCTAGTCCACCTCCACTCTCTCCAAGTGGTCTAACCTGTGGTTTCTACCTCAGCCAGATGATCAGATGCTTCTCTGCTCCCCGTCCCACCTCCCTGCTACCCCTGCTTTTCCCAAGATGCCATCTCCCCACCATTCAACACGGTTTCCTGCTTCAGGCCACCCTCCAAGCCTCCCCATTTCCCCACAATTAACACCACTGTTATGCCCTCCCTACCAACTAAATGATCTAGACATCCCCCATTCATTTTCAGTTAGTCCTTGCAGTGAGCTAAATCATGCCCCCAAAGATGCTCACTTCCTCATCCTAGTCCTAGCCCCTGGAACTTGTTGACTGTGTTACCCTATGTGGCAAAAAGGGATGCTGCAGATGTGATTAAATTAAGGACCTTGAGATGGGAGATAATCTGGATTATCCAGATGGGTCCAATGTAATCACAAGGGACCTTATAAGCAGCATCAAAGTTAGAAAATGTGATGTGTCAATGGAAGCAGAAAGAGACTGGAAGATGCTACATTGTTGACTTTGAAGGCAGAGGAAGGGGCCATGAGCCAAGGAATGCAGGTGGCCTCTAGAAGATGGAAAAGGCAAGGGAACAGATTCTCCTCTTGAACTTCCAGAAGGAACCCGGCTCTGCTGATCCACTTTATAATCCTGACCTCTAAAACTGTAAGAGAATAAAGCTGTGTGGTTTTAAGCCACAAAGTTGGTGGTAATTTGTTATAGCAGTCATAGGAAACTGACACAGTCCTTTATCACATATAGCTCTGACCACCCCCATTATTTCACGTATCTCCTCTCAGAAACTAAAGTGTGAGTTCATCAAGCACAAGGATTAGATCTTTCTCTTCTTCTATATCCCCACCAGAGTACAGGGCACTGTTATGTTCAGATCAAGTGCTCAATAATTAAAATTCCCTATTGTTTAAAGTTTATCAAAAACTAAGAGAGGTGCCTGATGGACTGGTTGGTGGCCTCTGATTGCTCCGTGTGGCATGCAAGTCATGTCAGCAGACAGAGAAGGGATGGCCAGGGCCCTCCTCCAAGGCAGAGTGCGCTGCTGGGCCCCAATCCTGCCTCCAACCTCATTTGGGACACATTTGTCAGCCACATCTGTCTTAGCAACCTGCCTCATCCCAGAGCAGCCTGAGGAGGGGTCAACAGTGGAGAAAGCAGTTACAATCCAATGAGTGTGTTGCTAATTCCTGGTCCTTTAAAATTCTTTGTTTCCACCAGTAAAGGAAGGCCTATATTGCTTCCATCGGGAAGAGAACTTTCTTACATGTTCAAATAAAAATCCTACCTCTGGGCCTAGCACTGATACCATACAATTCTTTTCATGGAAAGGCAGGTGGGACAGCAAGAACAGGAGTGTTACATCCTAAAGTAATTTGGGTGGAGAATAAAAATATATATTAGGGGCCCCCCTGAAGAGCTGGGGGAGGATGCAGAGGTGTTGGACTTCCTCACCTGGATTGTTGCTGATGTTCTCACAAACACTGGGGACAGACAGCTTGAAGATCTGCGCCCTCTGTCTTGGGGCTGGCCCCTATGAAGCTTGTTACTGCAAAGGAGAGGCTAAACTTGCTTATAATTGTGCCTGAGAGTCTCCCCCTGAATGCTCTTTGTTGCTCAGATGTGGCCCTCTCTCTCTAACTAAGCCACCTTGGTGGGTGATCTCACTGCCCTCCCTCCTACGTGGGAACTGACTCCCGGGGGTGTAACTCTCCCTGGCAATGCAGGATATGACTCCCGGGGATGAATCTGGACCTGGCATCATGGAATTGAGAACATCTTCCTGACCAAAAGGGGGATGTAAAATGAAACAAAATAAAGTTTCAGTGGCTGAGAGATTTCAAATGGAGTCGAGAGGTCCCTCTGGTGGACATTCTTACACACTACACAGATAATCCTTTTTAGGTTTTAATGTATTAGAATAGCTAGAAGTAAATACCTGAAACTACCAAATTCCAACCCAGTAGCCTGGACTCTTGAAGACGATTGTATAACAATGTAGCTTACAAGGGGTGACAGTGTGACTGTGAAAACCTTATGGATCACACTCCCTTTATCCAGTGTATGGATGGATGAGTAGAAAACTGGAGACAAAACCTAAATGAAAAATAGGGTGGGATGGGGGGAAGTGATTTGGGTGCTCTTTTTTTACTGTTATTTCTTATTCTGATTCTGATTCTTTCCAGTGTAAGGAAGATGTTCAAAAATAGATTGTGATGATGAATGCACAACTATAAGATGGTACTGTGAACAGTTGATTGTACACCATGGATGACTGTATGGTATGTGAATATATCTCAATGAAACTGAATTAAAAAAAAAAGAATGGGTGATAGTTAAAATGACTTTCATTTGAATGCAAGTATTACTCTTTGTTTGCTGGATGACCCTATTTAACTCTCTAAGTTAGACTAAGGCAGAAGGCAAGTCAAGCGCCTCAGGGTTGAAATACCCAAATGTTCAGTCCCAACACCCCCCACACTGATGCCCAGACAACAAACACTGTGGTATTGGTAGGATGAGCAAAAACATGGTCTGAAATAATAATCATAAAAGGTGAATCAAGCTAAAGAGTTTCCTCCTTGTTGCCCAAAGTTAGAAATTTCTGAGTCTCTTTCACCAACTTCCCATTGTCACAAATCTTTCCCATTTTTTCCAGCACAGCACCTCACAGTAAGCTGTAGTGTTATGTCTAGGAAAAATAAGCAGGTTTGTAAAAACCACCTAAGATGTAACACTTTCCACAAAATCACAGTGTTTCCCACACTAGAAATTAACAAAGCAGATGGGTTAAGCCTTAGACAACACAGGTTTATCCCTACCACAGAGCTGAAGGCACCACACAAAATGGAGATTCCATGCCCCTAGGCTAGAGGATGGTCCCGACAGGGAGGGGCCTGGGGCACGGTGGTTGAGAGAACAGGCCTTGGGAAAGTTCTTGAACTCCTCCATAGACTGTGGGTAACAACAGCACCCGCCTCACAGGGGCCTAGCAAGGGGCCCATGAGGTAATGTGGGTCAGGTGTCCAGCACGGCGCAGTATCAGGTGTCCAGGTACTCAGGAGCTCTGGGACCAACCACGGAGGGCAAGCACCAGCAGGTCCACCAAAGGCTGAGACTCACCCCCGGCAACAGCTAGGAGGAGAAAAGAGAGTGAACTTTGTGCTGGGCACCAGCACAGACACCCTTCTCTCCAGGCCCCACTGGGTATGGTTGCTCCCGTTGATGGACAGCTGCATTTGATTATTCGGGGTGTCTCTTATACTGTAGGATCAAAGATAACAAGAACCCATGGATAGCATTTCACAGCCATTCGGTGTTTCCAGAGGCTTTTTGAGATACTCCCCACTGTGGACTTTGGGCAGAATAACACCACTAGGGAAGCCTGTGGTACCCAGGCATTTTAAACTAAGGTGCTTCTTGGCTTTCCTAGGAAAAAAAGATATGAAGTCTGTCCAAAGATCAAGCAATTGAACTACGAGGCATTAAATAACCTTTGCCTCTCCGTTTTTCCATTACTAACCCATGCTGTCACTTTTTCCCCTTTTCCAGTTTCGAAATACACTCTTTTGAACACACCCTGTATTTATCTTTCTTCTACATATATGTTTAGTTAATGTTTCTTGAGAATATCTATTGGCGGATTTTGTGTTTCTGACTGCAGGTTGACTGTCATGCTTTTGAGTCTGCAGGTAAAAAGGAAAATTAGAGGCGAGAGATGTGACGGTGGAGATGAGCAAATGAAAAATCTGAGAAGACTCAGGGGTTGTTTTTCAAAGTATGTTAGCATTGACCAGAATTAGAAGTTCTGACACGTAACAGCATTGGGCCTGTTTTAATCAGTGGTCTTCCCTTAAAATGTGAGACTTGTAGCCTAAAAGACAGTTAACCAATACTGTTCCAAATGTTTTTCTTAAAGCACAATTTTATATATACACATATATATACACACACTTGTCACACACACCATGTCATATGCTACATGTGTCATGTGTTACATATATAACATATGCTCTCTGCCATGTATAACAAATATTCTGCGTAACATCTATCATATATAGTTATTCAAATCACATGTAGTTATTAAGATCATGTTTTCAATACAGATTCAAAGAGTATAATCACCACCATGTTGCTTTTAGTTCACGAGCGGTAATCTGAGGGCACAGGCAATTTAGGGCACTATCTCAACAGTTGGGGAGATTTTAAAATGGGCTGAGATCATGGCATTGTGGTTCTGTAGGAGAATGTCCTTGCTCTTGGGAGACCAACGCTGAGATATTTAGGGGGCAAATGTCCAATATCTGCCATTAATTCTCAATGGTTTGGGGGAGGGCTGGGGGAAGCGTTTGTCCATAGAAAGAGAAAGTAGATGTGGAAATGCCAACGAAGAGTGAATCAAGGCAAAAAGTAGACTGGTATTCATTCTACTACTCTTGCAACTTTTCTGCAGATTTGAAATCTTTTAAAACGAAGTGGAGGAAAAAGATCTACCTTGTTATGATTACTCAATAATCTTCATCCAGGTGAAACAGAATATAAGTATAAAAACACCAGAAAATCTCTAAAATCTTGATTAAAATGCATTACCAAAATCAGAATATTTTTTGTCTAAAATCTTAAAACTGAAAAACCAAACACCTATCTTTACTCCAAATGGTGAATTAATACGTATTCTATTTTGGTGCCTAGCAAAACCAAAGAGTCTGCAATGAAAGCAAGAATATCACATAACAGACAGGGACAACGCATGGAATGATAAACACTCAGGATTGGTGGGGAAGCTTTTAAGGAACTCTATAAGATTTCACATGTTCTCCAACGTAAATAAGGCCCTAGAATTTTAGAGCTGCAAAGCACCAGAGAGAAATACAGACCAATAGTTCAATCCTCAATTTGTGGATGATATAATGGAGGACGAGAGAAAATCATACAAGTGTTTAAAAGTTGTTAAGTGTTTTTAAAGTTGCTCTGGCACCCCTTCTTGTGAGTTACAATCAGGATTAAAGTGAGATTCCCTGGAAATGCCCTAGTTCTTTCACGGAACTCTTTCCAATAGGAATAAAATTTGTTTCCAATTTTAAATCCTGGCAGTTCCAAAAAGTTTATAGTATTTCCAATTGGATAGGACTAAGTCAAGTGTATCTTCAACAAGCTTTTAGAAAGAATAACAAAATATATTTGATAAGGAAACAGGGTAATAAAGAATAAAAAGCACACATGGGAGCAACAGATAAGAAAAAGGTTGAAAACTGACTTTGTTGCTTGGTAATCTGGCCTCACCAAATAAAACCGCAAATCACTCTGCATCTTCTTCCCACTTCTAAAATCTGCTTCTTGGTGGTACGTCCATCCATTCTTTCATTCACTCATTTATTCAAATATGTAAGTACCCACTAGGTACAAGACATTGGAGGGATTTCAAGGGCCGGAGTGCAATTTTCAAAACCTCTGTAACCCTGTCCTTCTATTATAGCATTTCTCTCTGCATATGAAGATATTTTTTCAAGCCTAAATAAGCAACTCAGTTTTTTTAAATCCTCCACATTTAAGCTTTTCGCAATGTGCACTGCAAGCAAATATCAGAATTCCACATCGGAGAGAAAATATAATCTAAGGGGGGAACATTCCAAGCTTACCTTTGGGACTCTGAACCATTAAGTAATTGTTAATGTGCCCATTTATTCAATCTTGCCCTGAAGTATAAATTATCTTCTGAGGTTCATGCAGTCTTAAGCTTGGGTTTCAAAAACCATTAATTATTACCAATAATTAAATGGCAAACAAACAGAAAATTTCATAATCAGGGTGGCGTGTCTGTAAAGACTATAAAAGTTGCATGATCCTGCTTAGCTCTTCAGGCTCCTATTGGATTCTTTGAGCTGCTTCACTGTGGGACGACCAGGTAAGTGTGATTTTAGTACTACCTAAGCGCCTGTTTGCACTGACACTGCTTCTTTTTAGAATGGTTTGAAAGGTACTAGATGGTCTGGAGAGAAATTGGGTTTGTGCCATCTAATGATATTAGCAGTAATTTAGAGACTAGAAGCTGGGGTCAGGTATCCTTCAAGATCACAGCCTACAGAGTCCAGACCAGGTACATAAAAACCAAAGAGTGCCATTAATTACTAATAAAAGTGTTTCTTCTTGGGACTGTCTCCTAACAGACGTACTTTAAGAACAGACATTGAACATACTGTCTAAGATGATTATTTTAATGCACATTGGCAGTTACTGGTGCTATTCCCACTCACCAGAAGTCTCTCTCCTGACCCACTCTTCTCCACCACTCCCTCCTTATTTACTCTCCCCCACCCATGCCAAGGAAATGGCCCAATGGCACCAAAAGCCGGTTGTCAGCTGGCTGGTAACCCTCAGTAGAAAACTCCATTTCAGCTTTTTGGTCAATTCATCTTCTTCCCAATTTACAGGACACCAAAATGAGCACAAAAAGTCTCCTGAAGAACTGAAGGGCATTTTTGAAAAGTATGCAGCCAAAGAAGGTGACCCGGACCAGCTGTCCAAGGATGAGTTGAGGCTATTGATTCAGACAGAATTCCCAAATTTACTCAAAGTGAGTGCACATCTGCAGAACTTGCCCGACCAGGCCTCTGATGGAGGGAGAGGGGAAGGGAGTGGAAAGGACACAGGTCTGTCGATCTGGGGCAGATCATGAGGGAGTGTGAGGGTGGGCACTTGAACTTGAACTTTCTGCCCAGGGTGTCAGGCCACATTTCTGAGGGCAAGCTACCTGAAATCAGGGGTCGAGTCTCCTATCCCACTCCTCCCACAGCCTCAGCACAGAACCCCACCCCACCCCAGGCCTAGCCATAGTGAACAGACGGTCAAAATTGCCAAGGGAGACCCACAGGCTACCAGGCAAACCCACAAAGGACTTCAGTCAGGATGAAGTACCTCTGAGCCAAGCCTTAGAAAAGCAAAGAGGATGGTAAAATAGTGTTAGTTAGCCTTGGACGTGCTTCATTTTTTCTATGCAGGATCCCTCAATAAGGCCAATGCTCACTTGGCAATCGGCTAAGAAAACCCACTTTTGTGTTGACAAATTGTCCTCTATTGACACCCATTTATTTCAAAAGCATTCTGATTTGTGTTCATTTACATTAAGTGCTTAAATCTGTGTTCATGAGGCAATCATGCATTGGCACACAACTCTCAGGAAAGGACTGAATTTCTTTTGCCATAAAGTTTCCAACAAAACTATTTCAGAGTTGTCAAAATCAAAATGCATCTAGCAGGTGATAGGGAGTGTAGAAAGATGGAGCCTACCTGCTCCAATATTTTCCTTCCTTTGCTACTAAAAGCCATCTTCAAGATGGAAGTGGCGGTACAACTGTTACATCTGATTCTGTCACTATTTAGCTGTAACCTCAGAAGAAAGCATTCGCTTCAAGTGTCCCTGCTCTCCAGAGTTTAACCAGAAATGTCCCATCTGCCAATATGACAGATGGGAAGACTTCTGTTTTTAATACTGAAAAGAAAAGCATCTGAATTCAATCCTTTTATGATCTGATGTCTTCTCATTTTCTTAGCGGTGAAATAGAAAATAACTTTAAAAAACAGTTAAAGTTGTTCACAGAAAAATTAACTAACACTTTTTAATTACAAATAAAAACAAAAGTTTTTTTGAGAAATATTAAATTCTAAAAACACCTGAATTTTTCCAAAAGGAAGAAACATAATAACCTAATAAGAAAACCTAGGCAATCAATTCAAACAAGTTGTTTGAAAAGGTAAGACTGGTGAATTTCTCTAAATGTTACACATTTCCTACCAAAAACATTTGGAAAAAAGGAGGAAGACTAATGGTTACTTCTGAAAGTCTACTTACCAAAATCATGTATCTGGTTATATTAAGTCATCTAATTTCCACAATTACTACTAAGGTTTTCTAGCTATACCCTGTTTCTATCACCACCTTGTATGGTTTAGAATCTAGGAAATGTTTCAAGAAAATAAGTGTTTTGTATTTATGAAACATGCTGAATAACTTACAGTTTGGTCTTGTAATCAGGACAAAGTGCCAAGCGTTTCTGCAAGAATCCGAGGGATTAAAATATATCTAGCTCGTCTAATGTGAAGCTGACTTAACTGTTGTTTCAATTGGTTTCCTAAGTACTATTTTGCCACAGATAGAGTCCTACCTGAAAGTCAAAGTTGTAAGGGCTTTACAATTTATTTGAGTTTAACGACAGAGATAAAAATTAAGTCTGCTTAAGGCAATCCACATGAATACCAGTGGTCAAAAGGTAGCCTGAACATGACCTCATGGAACATCGAAAGCAGTGGGTCTGGAAGGGTGGTCCCTGACCAGCAGTATTAGCATCACCTGGGAACTTGCAGAAAATAAGGATTCTCAGGTTCCACCCAGACCTGCTGGATCAGACCTTCTGGGGGTGGGGCCTGGCTGACTATGTGTCAGCAAGCCCATTGGGTGATTCTGATGTGGGCTGAAATGTGAGAACACAGATCTAAAATCATCTTTCATAGCACAGAGGTTGACTTGAGTTCTAATATCTAGGCCATGCTAGCTTCCCATTTTAACCTATATTATGGATCTCAATCATTTTCTCCACTCTCCCCACTCCCATTCTTTTTGTCTACAACCAGGGTTCAAGCAACCTAGATGACCTCTTTCGAGAACTAGACAAGAATGGAGATGGAGAAGTTAGCTTCAAAGAATTCCAGGTGATTGTAAAAAAGATATCCCAGTGAAGGAAAAAAAAAAACCAATATCCTGAGCATTGAAAAATGACCACCTGGGATGTGGCCTTATCCTATATGGAATCCCCAGTGTGTATGGTGTTTTTGCAATTACAATAATCTGAAGATGAAGTCCAATTATTGTTAATAAAGGAATTCCTCGGCATGTCTCATCTTGTCAATTACTGACCCTCACAGCTTAATACATTTGAAAGTAACCTTAGTCCAATTCGTCTAATTTTATAGACAGAAAAAAAAAATAAAAACAGAGGCCCAGAATCATTTTATCTTGCCCAAGACCACAAAGATTGTACAAACACTTGTAAAGAATACCGAAGTGTCAAGCCAACTCCCTCATACCACAATTCTACCAGAATAACCACCAGAATAACCCTGCTCCTTGCTCTCCCTCACCTCCTACTCAGTGGTCACATCATTTCCAACTTCAACTCTCATTGCATGCTGCTCAAAGACTAATGAGAAACAGACTTAAAAAAAGAGACCCTTGTCTTTACATTCATCTCACAGCATTCACTGTGCTTTTGGAATCAATGACCCTCTCAGGAATAGAAGCAATGTAGGACTGAGAGTCAGGATCCTATTCCATCACAGAGTGGGTGGCCTCAGGTAGGTCTTTCAGCACAGCCTCTTGGTATGTGATATGTAAGGTAAAAGGTGACAGGAAAACATAAGGGCTCTCCCAGTGCTGGCATCCTGTGTTGCTTCGATCTCATTATCTGAGAAAACAGCCAACTGTCAAGTTTCACCTGTGGAGTCTAGTCCTGGGTGGTGTGAGATAGGGGTAGAGAGTAACTTTCTATCTCTCACCAGAGAGATTTAAAATGTTAAAATTCAAGTTAGTCCGAGTTAGCAAAGCACTCAAGTTGGCCCACAGCCCACCACCCAAGCATCTAGAAGCCAGATCTTTAGTCACCCTTTATCTTTATCCTTCTTGTATTTGGTACTCTGCTATTAGGTGCACATATGTTCATAATTGTTATATCTTCCTGACGGATTGGCCATTTTATCATTATGAACTGTCCCTCTTTAGCTATGGTAACTCTTTTTGTTTTAAAGTCTATTTTGTCTGATATTAGCAAAGACATTCCAGCTTTCTTGTGATTGCTGTTTGCTTGATATATTTTTCCATCCTTTTACTTCCAATCTATTTGTATCTTTGAATCTAAACTGTCTCCTGCAGAAAGCCTATACCTGGATCATGGTTTTTTAATCCAGTCTGACAATTTCTGTCTTTTGATTGGATAGTGTAATCCATTCACATTTCTCCTTTATCTTTACTACAATTCTCCTCCCCTCAAGAACACCCACAAATTATTAATACTGGGTCACATTTCCTTTGAACACTTTATCTCAACCTTTTAAAAATTATCGTTTTCCTAAGCAGCCTTTTGAACATTTGTTCCCTAACAGCCCCCCCCCAAAAAAGAAATTTTAATTCCACATACGTTCAGTATATACCTATGTATTGTATGTAGATCTGCACTTTGGACATGGGTTAAGATTTTTGTGCCCCACCTACAGAACCAATTTTTCTCTTGGGAGCAATACTACATGCCTTTGAACTATGCTTGTCAGTCTTTTTGTTTTTTTTTTTTTTAACTCATGCCCCACTGCCAAAATTGCCAAGTTTTACTTTCTATAGTTGATATCAGAAAAATATGCAATTATTTCCACTTTCAAAGTGTAGAAAATAACATTGTATGTTTTTCAAACTATATACACCCTCCCAAAAATTCTGATATGATTCTTCCCTCAAACCAAAACTTACTGTCTCCATCACTGACTTGATTTTCTTAATTTAATGACTTTAATGTGCATCCTAGATATGTCAGTCAAGTTGGCTGCCATAATTTTTCTAGTAGGTTGAGTTGGGTGAAGGCCCTCAGAGGTGGGTAATGGAGCACATGCCCACACTTGTACCTTATCTGCCCACACAGTGGGCAGGCAGTCAAATGACAGGAAGGGGATGTCTATTCATGGGCTGGATGGGGCAAGACTCTGAACTCGAGGAGTGTGATCTCAGAGACAAGGAAGTCCCACCTGGTCTAAGAATCTATAACAAGGTGGGATCATGGTGGCCAAACTAGGCTGGGTATAAGATGAGTAGGCAATAGACAGAGACAACAGAGTGTCGGGTAGGTGTGGGAGCATATATTTGAATTTGCTCGAACATGCATTAAAAAATCTCTGGCAGGACACACTAGACACTAATATCAATGGTTACATGTTAGTAGAAGACTGGGGACAGAGATGAGAGAGAAACTTTTCACTTTTTACCTTTTTGTAAATTTCTCTCTTTTGCTCAAACAATATGATATGTTTGTTGGTTTAATTTCTAGGATAAACACACTATCCAGTCATGATTGATTCTTTTTAATGCTGTTAAATTCGACATTCAAATATTTTCTTTAAGATCTTCTCATCTTTATTTCTAACAAACATTAGTCCGTGGTTTGGGGGTTTATTTTTTGTTGTGTGTGCTTTGTTGAGTTCCAAGATCTAGGCCATGCTAGCTTCCCATTTTAGCTTATATTCCGGATTCCACCCAGCCTTTTGTCAAGCAAATATACCTTATTTCAAAGTCAACATATATAAAGCACCTACTATGTGCAAGATATTATACAAGATGTCATAGGAGGTACATATTTCCAGACTTCTGAGATACTGATTCAGTAAATCTGGGATGAGGCCAAAGAAAGGCTACATCAAAGAAGCAGTATTTCAGTTGGGATTCATAGGAAGGGCCTTGAGAAGAGCCTTCAGGGAAGGGGCACTGGGCATCCAAAAGGAGAGAAAATACCCCAGGTAAACACAGCACATGGGGGACACAGAGGGGAGGTCGGGGTGATGTAAGAGGTCCCTGCAGTGAGCCCACACAGGCTGGGAAGACCTCCACAGATCAGTGGCAACGCACAGGAAACACATGGGTGAGAGACCTTCCTGATTGGCTGAGATTGACCAATGTCAATCTCATTTGCGGCCAAGCCCGCAAGAAGGGTGAAAATGTGTGGAGTGCTGTGTGTGGTGGCCAAGTGTGTATATGTGTGTCTCTACTTGGTTGGCCTTCTCAGCCTGGTTCCCAAAAAATGATCTCATCTGCCACATCCACACAGGGCTCACCTGACTTCCCTCTGTAATCAGTGCCAGCATTTTGTCAGCCACAGAACTCCAATCTTCATTAGATGGTAGGCTCCTTGAGGGCAAGGATTTTCATCTGTTCTTTTACTGATGTATCCCCAGATCTAGATTGGGGTCTGGTACACAGGAGGGCCCAAGAGGTATTTACTGAGAGAATGAGTCTTGATTAACCAGTCACTAAATCGTGTTGAT
Organism: Choloepus didactylus; assembly: GCF_015220235.1. Classification (NCBI taxonomy): domain Eukaryota; kingdom Metazoa; phylum Chordata; class Mammalia; order Pilosa; family Megalonychidae; genus Choloepus; species Choloepus didactylus. Next base: position 245,175 of record NW_023637624.1, on the reverse strand, counting down.
TCTGTTTACAAAGCCTTCATGATGGCCAGGTCCTTCTACTGTAACTCCTGCTCTAGCCCTGTTCCTTATCATTACAGATCCAGGCTGCTCTAAGTGGTCCCAGACTGGAGTCTTTTCTCCCCTCTAGCTCACCATGGCAGCTGAATCTTCCTAAAGCCTCCATTCTATTGAAAGCCTTCAGTAATGAGTACTGGACTTGCCTAATATGTCACAGTTGACATGCATTATATTATTGGTTCCCTAATATCTTCAGGATGAATTCTGACACTGACACCCAAGGAACTCTACAAATCTGCACCAATCTACAGAAGTTGTGTGCTTCACTCAGTGTCCTCGCTGCTTTATGATAAAATCTTGGACATTCTGCCCTAACAGACCTTTCCATTCAAGTCCCTGAGCCTTCGACAACCTTCCCTTCTTACTCTGTCTAGTCCACAGCATCTCTTCCCTGACTCTGAAATCTTAAAGTATCTCTGGTCTACCTGCACTCTCCAATACCATGGCCTCTGGCCACATGTGACTACTGAAATTTAAACTAAATAAAATGAAACAAAATTTAAAATTCAGCTGCTGGGTCACAGCAGCTACCTACCTTTCAAGTGCTCCGCAGCTACATGTGAGGGAGCCCTTGCGTGTCATCCATATGTTTGATTATTACATCACCAGTCTATGTCTTGAATCCCCAACTAAACTGCAAGCAGGGTTGTGGCAGCAGCTCATCTGTAATACACTGTATTAAGGACTCTGTTTAAGTGGACAAGCTCCAAATGCACAGCGACACTTCTTTAATGATTTCTTTCCACTAGCATGTGGTTATTTCCACTGCAAAAATCTCTCAAGTGGTTAAAATACCTATTCCGAAGGCATCTCCCATGGAGCTCCAGGCACCAAAGCTTTAAAATACATTAGCTTTAATATATTTTCAGGGCCCCCCTGAGGAGCTGGGGGAGAATGCAGAGGTGTCGGGCTTCCTCACCTGGATTGTTGCTGATGTTCTCACAAACACTGAGGACTGATGATTTGATGCACTGAGCCCTCTATCAGGGGAATTACCCTTATGAGGCTCGTCACTGCAAAGGAGAGGCTAAACCTGCGTGTAATTGTGCTTAAGAGTCCCCCCTCTGAGTACCTCTTTGTTGCTCAGATGTGGCCCTCTCTCTCTATCTAACTAAGCCACCTTGGCAGGTGATCTCACTGCCCTCCCCCTTATGTTGGACCTGACTCCCAGGGGTGTAAAGCTCCTTGGCAATGCAGGATATGACTCCTGGGGATGAATCTGGACCCAGCATCATGGTATTGAGAACATCTTCTTGACTAAAAGGGGGACACAAAATGAAAAGAAATAAAGTTTCAGTGGCTGAGAGATTCCAAATGGAGTCAAGAGGTCACTCTGGTGGACATTCTTACACACTATATAGATAATCCTTTTTACGTTTTAATGTATTGGAATAGCTAGAAGTAAATACCTGAAACTATCAAACTCCAACCCAGTAGCCTTGACCCTTGAAGATGATTGTATAGCAATTTAGCTTACAAGGGGTGACAGTGTGATTGTGAAAACCTTGTGGATCACACTCTCTTTATCCAGTGTATGGATGGATGAGTAGAAAAATGGGGACAAAAAACTAGACGAAAAATAGGGTGGGATGGGGAGATGATTTGGGTATTCTTTTTTACCTTTTTTAAAATTCTTATTTTCACTTTTTCTGGTACAAGGAAAATGTTCAAAAAATAGATTGGAGTGATGAATGTATAGCTATATGGTGGTATTATGAACAACTGATTGTACACTTTGGGTGACTGTATGGTATGTGAATATATCGCAACAAAATTGAATTTAAAAAAATACATTAGCTTTGGACCACTCACTCAGTCACTCTGTTGTTAAAATTGTGGGACCCCCTCATGACTCATTCACGGGGCTTCACTCCAAGCTGCGCTGTCTCCTCCTTTCAAAAACCACACTCAGTGAAGGGAGAGAGGCAGGTGGAAAAGATACCCTAGTCAGGCCAACACCCTGATTCCAACTCTGAACCCACTGCCCCACAGAGACAATATCTAATGACTATTAGGCTGGTCCCCAAAACACTCTTCTACCCATATAATAGCGGTACTATTGGTGACTGGGCTTTTATGGGGAAAAAAGTTCTTTGGCCCCAACTGACCTCCAAATGACTTTTAGCAGATCTTTTGGTTAGCTGGGAAATGCTTACTTCAGTGTTCTAGACTCGAACCAATCCTTGAAGTAATAAAAGTTGCCTAAAAGGTCACTCTCAGCAAGCTCTCTGTTGTTTTTTTAAGCACCTTTTAACTTGCTTTCCATATAAAGTTGTTGAAAAATAACATGGAAGAGGAAAATGTTTAAAACAGGGCTTCAAGTAAAGGTAGGAAAATGCAATGCATTAACTACACTTAACAGTCACACGAATTACGCTTCGCCTGAATCTAGTTTTACATCTATGTAACTGTGTCTGATGTCAAATTAACTTTATGAAAATCCTTAGATCAAAAAGGGGTAAAAGAAGCCATCCCTATGACAAATAACTAAAATTGAAATACTGCCAATAGTCGCAATCTCAAATTTCTACTTGCACCTGCGTAAAATGCTTTAAATTTCTCACTTTTCCTTACATGCCATCTAAGTGTGCATGGGTGTTGATCTGCTTTGAAGGTGAAATATGGATTCTGTTTTCAAGATGTTACATCCTATGTAAATTCAGATTTTTAAGAGTTCTACCCTTTTCAGTAAACAGAAAATAAAGTTATGAATGTCCACATACCTAAAACATTGCACTTAGATCACTTTTCCTAAATACATTAAAAGCCAAAAATATTCTAATCAAAAAGTCCACGAGGCCTGAACTATCCTCTTGATGAAGTGGTGAGGTCTGAATTCAAATTCAAAATCAAGGATGGCAGCAGCAGCCGTGTGATTTCTAGTTAGAATGTAAGTTTGCTACAGTTGTGTCCCATTCACATCATCTAGAAGGCAGACAAGACTACCCTGAAACTGGCCAAAAGATCAGATTGGTTGTAGAACCCTAAACATTTGGCAAAGTCCCAGAGCCTTCTATCTCACCTTGTGGATTAAGCAGAGAAATGACACGATAAAATAAATTGTACTCACTCTCTCCTGGGTACTCTCAGACTCAGAATGAATCTATTTCATCTTTAGAGAAAAAGCTATTTCTCCTTTTACATGTATAAGAGAAGTCTGTCCTGGACGCCACTGCCTCAACTGATTTCCTAAGCAGTCATAACACTCAGCATGCATGACAAAGCTCATGATGGCCTGCAAAACAGGTTTCAGCAGCAAATATACCCTAAAGGGAGCTCCTGGTTTCCAAATTGTATACTTTTTTACCCAGAAGGGCCAGAATGACCATTACCATATAAGTAATTGCTGTTTGCTCCGAGTGAGTGGGTCCCTAGGCTTTATGTGGTCTGCTGCCTTATGAGTCTATTATCTTTTTCTTTAATAAGACTCCTCACCATCATCTCAAATGCTGGTTCTTCGGGCTATTTTTTCACCAACAAACTGACTGCAGGCCATAAAGATGTTCAATGGCAATTAGGTTTTATTGTTCTCATCTCACTTCTGTGTATAGAGGTTATCAAAATGTAAAAATGTGCATTACCCCTGATTTACAAATCCCCTTCTAGGAATTTATACCAAAGATGTGTTCACACTTGGGTGCAAGGATGCACAGACATGGTTACTATTTTGCAGCATGATTTAAAGTGGCAAAATAATGGACACTGCCTAAATATCCATCAATATGAGACTGGTTAAATAAATAATGATGCATCCAGACAGCAGACAGCATGGAAAGCAGGAGGAAGAACCCTGTGCATGGAAGAGAAGGGATCAGTACAAAAAGCCGGGTGGAAAACAGCATATCAAGCTTCCTAATGCATGTATATTTTAAAAAGCGAATCCATATACATATATGCAGTGATGGGTATACACAAACACACATATGCTTTAGTGCTAAAAAATAGCTAAAGGAATGGAAGATGGTAGGTAGCTGCCTCTGAGGAGGGGAACCAAGGTGGGGGGGGGGGCAGATAAGAGGCAGTTTTATAGCTTTTCTATAGGGTTTAACATTTCTTACTCTGTGTATAAATTATATATATACACACACACACACTCAAATGTCTAGAAAATTGAATGACACAGCCAATGTTGCAAAATGTTAAAATTGGTGGATCTGGGTATGGGGGGAGTATGTATTATTTGAAAGTATTTCAAAATTAAAAGTTTAAGGAAAAAAAAATATATATATACCCAGGAGAGGACAGTCATCAAAGAATTAACATTGCCAAGGCTATCTAACTGTGGCACCTATAGGTAAAATCACTTCCTATTCATTCAAAGCCAAAGCTTAGAGATAAAAATCCATAGTTTCACTGGAACAACCACTTTGAAATTAGTCAGGAAATATGTTTGCATTAAAGCCTCATAAGGAACTCTTTACTAGTATTAGGCCTTCTGAGCATAATACTTAAAAGTACCATCTGTGTGGGAAGTTAGGGTTTATGGTTTGAACTGAAGGCTAAAAAAGGAATGAAGAATATCTCTACATCCTTCCATGGAGTGATGAAGGCATAAAGTGTTAAGTGAAAAACCAAGGCAGGAAAAAGTGTGCAAAGTATGCTACCATTAGTCTAGGAAGGGCAGGGACTTACCAATGGACATACACATTTACTTCTGTTTTTAAAATGGGAAGGTAACAACACAAAAATTAATTGGCAAAATCTGGAGACATTTTGGTTGTCACAACTGGGGGAGGCGGGGCTGGTACCGGCATCTAGCAAGCAGAGGCCAGGGACGCTGCTCAACATCCACCAAGCACAGGACGGCCCTCACAACAAAGAATGATCTGACGCAAAATATCAATGGTGCCAAGGTTGAGAAACTCTGGTCTAGTCAATTCACTCTTCCACTCTTCTTAGGCAGCAATTTGTATCCACAGAATATATAGAGAACTGTCTTACAACTCACCAGTAAAAAGACAAATAACCCAATTTAAAAATGGGCAAAGGACTTTGAATAGATACTTTTCCATAGACAATATACAAATGGCCAATCAGCACATGAAAAGATGCTCAACATCATTAGCCATTAGGGAAATGCAAATCAAAAACACAATGAGATATCACTTCACACCCACCAGAATGGCTGCAATCATAAAAAAAGACTAACAAATACTGGTGGGGGTATGGAGAAATTGGAACCCTCATACACTGCTGGGGAGAGGTAAAATGGTACAGATGCTTTGGAAAACACTCTGGCAGTTCCTCAAATGGTTAAACATATATTTAGGAAATGACCCAGCATTTCCACTCCTACGGATATACCCAAAAGAAATGAAAACACATGTCCACACATATCTTGTACGTGAATGTCCACGACAGCATTGTTCACAGAAGCCAAAAAGTGGTAACAACCTAAATGTCCGTCAGCCGATGGAGGGATAAATGAAATGTGGTCTATGCACACAATGGAATATTATTCAACAATAAATGTGAATAATATTCTGACACATACTACAACATGGACAAATCTTGAAAATATTTTATGCTAAGTGAAAGAAGCCAGTCACAAAGGACCAAATAGTGTATGATCCTATTTATGTGAAATGCCCAGAACAGGTAAATCCCTGAGATAGAAAGTAGATTGGTGGTTGCCAGGGGCTGGGGAATGGGGAGTGACCGCTAACGGGTACACACTTCCCTTTGAGATGACGATGGACACACAGCTCTGGGAATGTACTAAAAGGCACTAAATGGACTCTTCAAATGGGTGAATTACACACTATGTGGATTATATCTCAACATAGCTGTTACAAAAATAAATTGCAATCACAAGGTGTGTGCCCTGTTAGAGGTGTGCACAAGGCATAGGGTTGGGGGTGCATGGCTGCCCCAGGGAACAGAGAGTAAAAATTAATCCCAGTCAGGTGGCATGGGCTCCATTAGTGGGGAATCCAAGGAACAGGGGGCAGAGGTGGGGATAGAGAAGAGGTCAGGAAAGGCTTCCCAGGATGAATAGGTTGCTGGTAACTGGCTTTTGTTTTTGTTTTTTAATTAAATTCTTCATGGGCTTTACTGAGGTTCCAGGGGGAGGGGAGCTGCAAGAAGGTGGATGTCTCATGTGTACAGAAACTTGGGATATGTTTGAAAAATGAGTTCCAATCATCCAAACCTAAAACCCGAAGCGTGGGAGGGTCAGGGAAGTAGCAGAGGACAGAACATAACAGCCTTAGGCACCCATCCAAGGCTCTCAGATGTGAAAAGGAATCAGTGAAAGATGAGGAGCCGTGGAAGAAGGGTTGTCAATTTTGTTTTAGAAAAGTAGTTGACCCACCTGTGTGGAAAACAGACAGGCAGGGGATGAGCCAGCCTGCAGATAGGACAGTTCGTTTATTTCTATTAGCTGTTATAAATTGTTGTCACAGCCAGTTGAATCCTTTACTAAACATTAGGCTTGAGAGCTGATGCTGAGAGAAATCAGCCCAGCACTGGGTCTTCAAGGCAGAACTGACAAAGATGGACTATTGAGAACAAAGCAGTTTGACATAATATACATATACATATATAACTTAAAATAATAGCCCTTTATGAGTTCAGGCAAGAGTCAGAAACAAAATGACACTGGCCCAACCTAGAAAGATAAACAAAGAACTTACCACAGGAATGGAGGCATTTGGTTCAAATTCTGTGGAATCGGCATCTGAGGATTAAGAAAAGAGCTCAGTAATTTCACTGATAGTGCTGAAAACCACTTTAAGCAAGGAGAATTTCGTTGGGTTTGGTTTTCTTAATTGAAGGCTATTGGCCAACCTCAGACTTACCTTTCCAGTTGAGGCAGTTTCTTGCAAATTCTATCACTGCCAGCTGCATCCCAAGGCAAATGCCTAGTTTAGAAAGCACAAACATAAAGCAAATGAACATATATTGTATTTGTTCATATTGCCTGTTCATGTGTGTGCTGTCTTGGGTCCTCCATCTAGAATGTGAGCTCCAGAAGGCAAGATTCAATCTATTTTGCTCACTGTTTTACCTGTGCTCTCAGAACAGTCCCTGGCAAATAGAAGGGAAGGGGCTTAGACTCCCAGAGAGCAATTTCAGGTCTGAAGTCCTTCTTAGGGGCAGGCGAAGAAGGAATGCGAGGTCCAGCGGGGGCAGAACAGGAGAGGGGCAAGGACCAAAAGGCAAATTCGGCCTCCTTCCAAATATGTTCTGAACCTGAGGCATACATGTGTGGCTGCAAGGCTGTCCCAGAGCCTTCAGAGAATACCTAAAAACACCCCTTCTCAAGAGTCTCCTTGCGCTGAGATGCCACACAAGGGCCTCCCTCTTCTCAAGGTAATTTCCCATCTATCAGTATGGACTTTGAGAAGGGCCAGCTCAGTCCGGCAGGCCAGGAGGGGTGAGAAAACTAGGCCGGCTGCTTCTTCACACAACATCCCCATAAGTGTCACTGAACAAGAGAAGAAAAGCAGCAGCTGTGGTGGTCAGCACCTCCCCTGTGGGCTTTAGCTTGGTGGCAGGGAGACACAAAATGGAACCCAACAGAGGGTTCAAACACAGGGACGGAGGCAGAGAGCAAGCCGTGAAGCCCCAAGCCTGTTAACCCAGGGATACACCCATAATCCATCTGCACATCCACCACGTGGGGCACACTCCAGCTTAGAGATGGACCAAACACACACCTCCTGCACTCGGGATGCTCAACAGCTTATGTGTGTATTTGATCCTCTCCACTAAACAAATGCTTAAGGAACATTCCAGATGCTATTAGAGACATAGCCAAGGTATACCAGGGATGCAAAGGAAGGGGCAGTCAATACAACCAAGCAAGCCAGAGCAAAAGTCAATAAACAGGAAACAGCCGAGTGCCTTGGGGGACATAAAGAGATGCTGTGTTAAGGCAAAAAACCAAAGAGTTGCAGACTGCTCTGAATGGTGAAAATTATCAGAACACTAGCCAGGTTTAGACAGAAACCAAGCAAGATTACTTCAAAAGAAACCAATTGCCCAGTTGAGCTTAGATGGATGAAACAAATGAGGTATCAAGGTAACCACTCCTGGCTTCTCTTCTGGAAATGGACCCCAAATGAAGAGTGTCAAGGAAGCTAATCAAAGTTGGGGAGGTGGGGGAGTCTCCTGATAGTAAAAAGTACCCAAGTCCAGTGACAAGTGTTGCCTCTCCCCTCCCCCACCCTGTCCATCTGTGTTCACTGGTACAGAAGCCATGCTTTACAGTTCAACAGAAGCTTTAGAAAGCCCAGAATCTACACATTTTAACAGAGCTGTTCCTGTGTAGCTGGATGTTCTTTCTTGACTATCTTTTCTAGAATGAGCACAGAAATTTCTTATTAAACATTTTTTTCTGGTTACAAAGAACATTGCGGACTTCTGTTGAGAGGATGGGGTAGGGTAGGAACTGGAGAAGGTAAGGGCAGGTGCTAATGGCAACTTCTCCCAGCCTGTTGCTATGCAACCAGGACAGTGGTTGAGTTCTCCTAGCAGGACAGAGGTCAACAAACTTTTTCTGTAAAGGGTCAGATGGTAAATATCTTAGGCTGTGTGGGTTGTAGGGTCTCGAACTCTGTCACTGTACTGCAAAAGCAGTCATAAGCAATATGTAAACAAATTGGTGTGGCTGTAAGCCAATAAAACTTTATTTACAAAAATAGGCTGTGGGGCCAGGTTTGGCCTGTGGGCTGTAGTTTGCCAACCTCTGTAGCAGAATATTGGATGCCTGAAGGTTCAAACCTAAGTTCACATCTTTCATTCTAACAAACCCTGTAAACTGCTACCCCCACTAGAGGTTAAAAATGTAAGAACTCACGGTGAGGATCAATAAATATTTGTTTTACCTAGAAAAGGAATCTTCTTTGCCCTTGCCCAAGAAATCTCCTGGGGTTTCCCCAAGGTTCCTCTAATTCCAAAGCCTCCTGGCACAAGAATACCACTGCAATCAACACAAGATGAGAGTAAATTTGAGCATCCATTATTTTTATTTTGTTCCCTACTCTTCTTCTCAGCCATTTGTACTTACTGATTCCAAAGGCACAATCTCCAGCAACAATGCTTGAGGTCTATTTTTAGCAGAGATCACATGATTTTACACCCTGAACTCTCTCCCTGAAATCCCCCCAATATAATGGAGAAGTTGAACAACTTCTCACAACTGACCTTCATGCATTTTCTGATTAGGTCTTTGTGGCATCTAGGCATAGCAACTGGGAAAACCGATTCAATTAAAATTACCATTTGGAAAAGAATCTAAGAAAAATAGGTTGAGCTTCAAAACACTATCATAAAAAATGTTAAGATCTATTACAAAATCAGAATGAATTATATTGGTAAAATCAGCCTTGGATTTCAATTTCCAATTAAGTGTGAATGAAAATTTCCTGGCTCATAGATACCTTCTAAGCAGACCCTCTTGTTTACCCATGGACGAATGGAGGAGGGTCTTGCCACCCTACCAATACAATGCTGCCCCCAAGAGTTCTGTTCATTCCTAACACAGTAAAGCCTAGAGTCAAATGATGAGGATAAGAAAATACAATCAAGAGAGAAGAGTTCTCATTCTTGCACTTTAAATTTTCATAGTCAAAAATCTCTCTCTGTAGCTTTCAGTAGAATCAGACCTTACATGCTACAGGGCAAAGTCTCTCCCACAGAGGTTCCCCATCCTCCCCCAAATAAATCCAGCTCCACTGCACATGCCACTAATATCAACGCGGCACGTTTCAAAGCAAATAAGGTGTGAATGCTTCACAACCCCCCACAACGACCATAGGTATAGCAAACTACCTTTCAGGATGCACAACAATTGGTAACGGGGCCAATGGAATCATTGTGGGAAAAGCATAGTGACACCCCCCAGCTGTGTGCAGCGGACGGTCCCTGGGTACTCACTCACCTTTGCATATCTTTTGCCAAGCTTCATGGAATTTCACAGCGTCCTCAGTTTTGGTGGTATGCTCCAGATCAATGGAGTCTATGTACTAAAAAGCATCCAAAAGATTAAAGGAACATTTAAAATTAAAAACACTTAAACCCTCAAATATACTAGAGCCATCTAACACTATGACATGATTATTCAATAACTATTTATTATGCCAAACACTGCACTGGGCCCTGGGGATAGAAAAACACAATCTCCATCTTGTGGCTCTTGTAATCTTTCTGGAAGTTTATGAAACCAAATGACCAGACATCCACACTCTAGGGTGATGATGCTGCGATGAGCAAAGAAGAGAACGCTGCCAAGTACTGAGAAGCCACATCCAATCTAGACCTGGACGCCAGAGAAAAGAAGGGAGAGGGAAGGCAGGGCAGATTCTCTGGAGAAGATGTCCAAGGAGATGAGGCCGCAGGAATGAGAAGGAAGATGAGGATGCGTGTGTAAATGTTGGGAGGCAGGCAGGGGAGGTGGGGGGGAGATGACGGGAGGAGAGGAGTCACCTCAGACAAAGGAGCAGCTTGTGTGGAACCTCAGAGGAAAGAGAGAAAGAGGTGGTCACTCTGGAACCCTCAAAAGAGGCACCACCAGCTAGAGAAGAGACCCAATTAGCACGAGAAGGGGATAAGGCTGATGAGCCAATGTTACTTGTTTACACTTAAAGGTCTTAAGCAAGGAGGTCTCAATAGCAGGAGCAGAGAGAGAGGTGGTCTAGAAAGATCACTCTGGGTGCAAGGTGGAAAAATGGAGTGAAGATCAGTGGCAAGATTAACCAGTCAGGAAACTGATGCCGTAAGGCAGGCTAGCTAAACACAGAAGCAACTGGTCTTAAAAAGAATAAGATGAGCATAGCAGCAGTATTCTTATCGGCCAAAAGGTGGAAAGAGCCCACATGTCCATCACCACATGAATGGATCAACACAATGTGGTCCATACGCACAACAGAATGTCATTCAGTCATAAAAAGGAATGAGGTCCTGATCCCTGCTACAGCATGGACACACCTCAAAAGCATTAGGCTAAGTGGAAAGAGTCAGACAGAAAAGGCCACATGTTGTATGACTGCATTTATATGAAATACCCAGAAAGGGCAAATTCACAGAGACAGAGAGTAGATGGATGGTTGCCAGGAGCTGTGGGCAAGGGGGAATGGGGAGGGGCAGCTTAATCGGTACAGAGTTTTTTTGTTTTTGTTTTTGTTTTATTTAAGTCAGTTTTATTGAAATACAGTCACACACCATACAATCATCCATGATATACAATCCACTGTCCACAGTATGATAACATAGTTATGCGTTCATCACCACAATCTATCGCTGAACATTTTCCTTACATCAGAAAGAACCAGAACAAGAATAAAAAATAAAAGTGAAAAAAAAAAACACTCAAATCATCCCCCCATCCCAACCCATTTGTCCTTTAGTTTTTACCCATACACTATCCATACACTAGATAAAGGGGGTGTGATCCACAAGGTCTTCACAATCACACAGTCACCCCTTGTAATCTACATTATTATATAATTGTCTTCAGGAGTCCAGACTGCTGGGTTGGAGTTTGGTAGTTTCAGGTATTTACTTCTAGCTATTCCAAAACATTAAAGCCTAAGAGGTGTTATCTATATAGTGCATAAGAATGTCCACCAGAGTGACCTCTCGACTCCATTTGGAATCTCTCAGCCACTGAAACTATTTCGTCTCATTTTGCATCCCCCTTTTGGTCAAGAAGATACTCTCAGTCCCACGATGCCAGGTCCACATTCATCCCCAGGAGTCATACTCTGCATTGCCAGGGAGATTTACACCCCTGGGAGTCGGGTCCCACATAGGGGGGAGGGCAGCGAGTTCACCTTTCGAGATGGCTCAGTTAGAGAGAGAGAGGGCCACATCTGAGCAACAAAGAGGTACTCAGGGAGAGACTCTTAGGCACCATTACATACAACTTTAGACTCTCCTTTGCAGTAACAAGCTTCATAAGGGCAAGTCCCATGCTTGAGGGCTCAGCACATCAAACCGCCAGTCCCAATGTTTGTGATGACATCAACACCAGTCCAGGTGAGGATGTCCAACACATCCACACCTTCCCCCAGATCCTCGGCGCTGGGGAGGGGGAAGCTGTAAATATATTTTTTATTATCTGCCCAAATTACTCTAGGATGTGTCACTATTTCACTCCAGCCTATACTAGCCTACCGTATCTCATTTCCTATTCAAAGTTCCATGCAATTGTGGTGTTTGAACAAATCTACTGTAGAGTTGTGGGTACAGAGTTTTATTTTGGAGGGACAAAAATGTTCTGAAACTAGATGGTGGTGATAGTTGCAGAACATTGTGAACTCACTGAATGCCATTGACTCGTACACTGTGAAATAGTTGAAACGGTAAATTTTATGTTATGTGTATTTTGCCACAATTAAAAAAAGAGAATATGATAAAGCCATGATTCAAACAGGACTTACTAGAGACTAATGTCAGTGAATTCCAAGAAACGGAAACTTGTGTGCAACAAATACTATGTACATAATAGACCTTATAGAACTAAAATATTTTAATATTTCTTTTGTAAAAATTACTACCTGAATACATCTTAGACAAAAGTTTATGGGCTTTTCGAAAGTTGTGTCATAGCAATTTTTCTGTGGCTGTTTTTGTTTGTTTTATTTTGTTCTGTTTTCTGGAGGGGGATAAGGAGAGTTGGTAGAGGTGGGTTGAGAGACTGGAAGTGAAACAGCCCTCAGAAAGCCAAAAATAAAAAATGATCAGGAAAGCAAGAGGCAAGAAAGAGGAGAGAGAAAAGTCAGACAGGTCTGGTTTCTAAGTGGAAATCACTAGATTTCTTGTATGTATAAATACATCTGTTTGCTTATTATAGCAAGGTTTTAGCATTTCAATCAAGACAATAAGGCTTGCTTAAACCATGAAATTCCTATCATCGTTGGTGGAAAAATGGCCCCCACCAAAATCCATGTCCTAATGCATGGAACCTGTGGGTGTTACTGCAAAAGGTACAAAAGGGCTGCACAGGTATAGCTAAGTTCAGGATCCTGGGATGGGGAGATGATCCCAGATTATTGGGGTGGGCCCCAAATGCCATCACATGAACCCTCCTAAGAGGGAGACACAGAGAGATTTCACACAGACAGAAAAGGAGAAAGCAATGGGACCATGGAGGCAGAGACTGCCGGGATGGGCTCACAAGCCAAGGAATGCCCGGAGCCACCAGCAGCTGGAAAAGGGAAGGCAGGCTCCTCCTCTAGAGCCCTGGAGGAAGTTGACATCTTGGTTTCACCCCAGTGAAACCGACTGCAGACTTCTGGCCTCCAGAACTGCAAGGGAATAAATTTCTCCCACGTCAGCCATCAAGTCGGTGGTAATTTGTTACAGCAACCATAGGAAACTAATCATCTGAAATGTAAATATTCCAGACGATATGTGAATATAATATATGTAAATACAATGTAGAATACCATGAAATAGAAATGCTTATATATATACATAGCAAAAGTCTAGAAGTATAAACAGCAAACTGGTAATGACAGGTACAACAAAGAAGAGGGACTTCAGGGAGGGAAACCTTCTGCTTTCTGCATTTTACATTTGGGCGTTGTTTAACATTTTTATGCTACACTCATACCGCTTTTACATTTGAAAACAGTTTTAAAAGACTAAGAACACACCCAAACTATTTATGATAACTACACCTCCGCTATGCCATGATACTGATTTTAAAAAATCACCACCACAAATAACCACTGTCTGCCAGATAGCGCTCCTCCAACTGAGAAAGGGGAATATAGCATTTTAGAAACCTGGATTCAATTCCAATGCTAAAGGAAAAAAATGTTCTGTTATTCTCTCATTAGCCGAACATAATGTGCTTAAATGAGCATGAGGGGCATATTTACCTGAAGATGCTGAACCTGCTTTTCAGAAATCATGCCTTAAACGTGCCTCTCCGAAACCCAAGAGGGTAGGATGAATGAGTGAAGTATCCAGAAGACCAGACTAGGACTCACCATCAGATTTAACTTGTGATTGACGGCCAAGGCCGAGTACTCCAGGGCTTTGAACACGGAGACGTAGCAGTCCCTGAGCTTGGTGTATTTGCCAACCAGGGCTATGGAGCATGTTTTCTGTAACTTTTCATACCTGCGAAGGAAAAGAAGCTGAAAGGCCATATGCACGTGCAACCTAATAACAGATACACAATAATAGACGCTGTTTTTTACTCCAAGCCACTTAAAAAAAAAATCTCCATAGTGTTAATGTATAGACAACCCCAAATCCCCCATTTTAACCACTTTCATGCATACAATTCAGTGGCATTAATTACATTCACAATGTGGTGCCACCATCCCCACCATCACCCGAAACAGAAACTCTGGACCCCATGAAGCAATAACTCCCCATTCCCCACCCATCCCTATCCCCTGGGAATTTGTGATCTACTTTCTGACTCTAAGGATTTGCCTATTCCAGATATTTCCTGTAGACAGAATCATACAATATCTACCCTCTGTGTCTGGCTTCGTTCACTTAGCATTGTGTTTTCCAGCTCCTTCCGAGCTGTAAGTGTGCATCAGCTCAAAGCCACTTTTCCAAACCTTAAGAGCAGATACACCTCACACTTGATATACTTAATTCAAATTCCCTTCCCCAAAAATAACTAAAATCTGTGAGCTGGCAGATTTCAAAATCATAAGAAATCTCAAGGTTGGCTTACATAATCAGGCACACATTGGAAAACACAGGTAGAAAGCTGGGGAAAGTGTTATCAGTGAAAAAGTCAAAAGCATTTAAAAAAAAAAGAAGGGGGCTGCCCCAACGCAAACATGTGCTGTTCTTAAATTACTTTGTAAGGTGACACTGTATAAGAAAACACAGTCTGCATTTCAATAGGCAACATTTGAATATTAACTTCGTAAAGTGACAATGTAGAAAAATGCAGTTAAAACATCTATGTTAAAAACAATGACATTCCCGGTTGGTCCACAAAACCTTGGTTATTCATGACAGGCCTGAAGAACAGTGCTAAGAGAACTATTTCAAATACTACAAGCCATTTGGATCATTTTTATGAGAAAATCTCGTCCTATACAAGACTCAATCATGTTTTACCATTAGAGACGCAAGGTTTAGCATTGCCTTTGTCAGGAAATCTGTTCAAAGAAGAACGTGGACAAAAATCCGGCTTGGTATTAAGAAGGTGAAAATATCTTATTGGGGCTGAGGACGTTTTAGGGCTTTGAAGCCATCCCTTCCCAAAGCACCTTAGAATGAAAATGTTACCATAATGAGGAATCTGCCTCTTTCAAACTCTTCTTCAATAATGGCAAAGAGTACAAGAGATATGCAAGGACAAACAGGATGGGTGGAGAAAAACGCCCTAGTGGCTAAGAAGGCACAACTGACAACAAAGGGCACTTTTCTAGAAAGGTGACCAGAGTACCCCACAGAAGGCAGCTAAACCTTCAATTTTCTACTTAATTTCACATTGCTCCCGTTCCTACCCAATTTCATGTTTCTACTTGATTTCATGAAGCTGCCCATCTTCACCCACCTCTACATAAAAGATGCAAATAATAGAAAGTGTGCCCATATCAAGGATTTTCAGACCCACTGAGCAGCCGTCTGGGACAGTGAGCCCACTGGGTCAGCCCCGCAGGGAGGGGGGCCGCTGGGTGAGAAGGAGTCTCCCCTCATGCTCTCTTTCCCTCTGGGGCCTGCAGGCTGGCTCGCGGAGCACTTCCTGGACCAGCTGGGCTGCTGGGTCATGCTTTATCTTTGGCCATCAGCGGAGACCACTCTGAGCAGCAGGTGGGGAGGGTGAAGGGCAGCCCACCCCACACAGGCAGGTCCCAATGGGAAGCGGGGGTGGTCCCCATGTTGGCCTCCAGTCCCAGGCTAGTTCATCACCTCTGTTTAAGCAGGGACCCCTGGCTTCTGGGTGGCTCCAGGGCCCCCATTATCAAGGCTGTTCCTTTGAGCCCCCTTTGCCTCCTCGTTTCCCTCTACAGGCTATACTGAGGGGATGGGGCTATAGAAGGAACCCACCACAACGCCCATGTGAGGCAGAGGGACCAGTGCTCAGTAGCACCTTTGTTGGAAGACTACAGTGGGATAAACAGTGAGCACCTCCAAAAGCAGGTCCTTCAGAACCTGTGAATGTGACTTTCCTTTGAGAAAAGGCCTCTTTGGCAATGTGATTAAGGATCTCGAGGGGAGATCATCTTCGATTAGGGTAGGCCCTAAATCCAACGACAAGTGTGCTCATAAGAGACAGAAAAGGAAGAGAGCCACCAAGGGGAAGGCTATGTGAAGATGGAGACAGTGATTGAAGTGATGCGCCTACAAGCCAAGGAATGCCAAGGGTTGCTGGTAACCACCAGAAGCTGGGAGAAAGGCATGGAACAGACTCTCCCTCAGAGCTTCCAGAAGGAATCAACCCTGCTGATGCCTGGATTTTGAATTTTTGGCCTCTAGAACTCTGAGGGAATACATTTTAATCCACTGAGTTTGTACTTTCACCCACAGAAAACTAATATAAAGACCAAACATTCATATTCAGTGTATTTGACTTTAAAACATGTAGTGGCATAGAGTACACTTTAGAGCTTTTTTCCATAAAAATCATTAAAAGATTAAAACCTCTAGTGCTTAAAGAGGATCAGCCCCAAGCTATCCATCCAGCAAATTCCTCCAAAGTGACTGATTTCCTGAAGCAGCATTCATTTAGATTCCATAAGTTTGGAATCTGCTCTTTCTTCCTGATTCTGCTTGCCCCAGAAATTCTAAGACATTTTAATTTTTAAGTGAAAGCACAAGAGAATGCCAATCTGACTGGTTCATCCTCTAGCACAGTCAAGTGGTTTTTATCAGCACAAATCAAGTTAAATTGTTGTTGCCAACACTCAAGACCAGACACCATATGGTGAGTGCCCTACTGCTTTCTCTCCTAATTGCCACAAGGAATGTATGCATGGGAGAACAAGCCCAGAGAGGTTAAGTAATCCATCTAAACACTCACAGCTAGTAAGAGGGGAGCCAGGATCTGAATCCACAGTGCCTGGCATCTGACCCAGGCCATCCAGGAAGTCAGGTGACCTGTGACTTCCTGGACTCATGCCTCATCAGCATTCAGTAAAAGGAAATCGGTGACTGCAACTGGATTTCCATGTGACTTCAAAATTAGACAAACCTTGCTTAAATTAACATGGTATCGTAAAGCTAAAATCTTTCGAGGGTTTTACGAATGGTGCTGAATAGTTAATAACTGCCAAGCTGCAAGATGATGGCATAGCTGAAATTTCCCATTGAAAAGGACTTTCTTTAGGAAAGGTTAGCCAAATTTTAAAAAGGAAAAGAAAAACTTTAAAATATTCAGAAACCAAGAAACGAAGCAGTGCCTCAAAACCCTTCTGGAATCCAAATTTTTCACTCACTTTGGCTTAAGCAATGCGAAAGGAAAGGCCCCAGAAATTTTCAGTGAATATAGGAAAACACCAAAACCATATGTTAGAGCTTCACATACACCCAGACCAAAACACAGACATACCAAAAGCCAACTATGACACAGTCACCCTCTAAGTAGGTCTCAGTCCTTCCCCCAATCCCATCCCAAGCCCAAGAATTATTAAAGCCTACATTAGAATCCCTTTCACATACCTGTCAGCCATATTTCTCCACTTGAAAAGCAAATGATTTGCAGCATCACTAATAGGCAGGTCCAATAGCTCTTTAAAGTATTTAATCATGCCTTGTTCTTCCAAAAGCACAGGCACCCAGTATGTGGAAGAAACATCGTGGATACATATGACCTGATGGATAATGATAAGATACCAGGTTTGAACGAAACAACCCAAATATGCTACATGATGGGATACGTCAGCTCAAGAATGAGCCGAAACTCGAGAGAGACCGGCAGTTTCTTTATAGTGCTCTAAGAAAACCAAGAGTGCGGTCAGAATTCACAGCAGGTTTGTCTGTCTCAATTGCAAAGCTCTTTGAACTCACTGTTCTACCTCTGGAGCCATGGATACCTTCTACATCAAGTTCCAACACTCAGGTGCAAAGCACCATCTTCGAAGACTGGGTTAGAGTGGGAATGTGGAACACGTGCACCCTGATTTCCAGTCGTGGGCTGAGGTGGGTGGGTTCCTTTGTTGTCACCACCACTGTACTTGTTTTGGTAGCAGGCTCCACTTCCTGCCCCCTCCATTTGGTTAAATTTGCAAACACACAGTTATCAGAGGAAAAGTAATAGTTAGAGCAGTTAGAGGGGAAAGGAGTCTTTGAAGATGAGCTGGCCTGCTGAGGTTGCTCCTTGCACTTACTAATGGGCTTCCACCACCCTCTCAATTACATCCAGGGGCCGCTTGAGAGTGTTTAAGGGTTTGCCACATCCTAAATAAATGCCAAGAAACGTCCTGCCCACTTTAAGGGTTCAGTCTTTCCAAATCCATAGCGATCCAAATAAGGGTTCCTATGCAAACTGGATCCTCAGAAGGGCTGTGCCTCACTTTTGCATTCAACAGTGAAATTCAAAGTGCCCAGATGTCACAGATATGAGGCTAGATCCATATAGTAACGAAAACTCCCCATGTGGGAATCTCTGAACAGCCACAAGTCCCACAAGTGGAAGGCCTAGGAGCCTGGAGCTCTTGACTCAATATTCTCCAGGTAATAGATCACATCCACAAGACACCTAGGGCCTTCTTCAACCCATCCCAGCAGTGTGGAGGAGAAGAGCCTTAACGGCAACTTCACCAGGACCATTGAAATGTCTAGAACTAAGAAATGGGAGAATAATTCATACCAGAAAAAAAGCACGTGATGAAAAATGGCTAACAAACTAGGCTGTGGACTGAAGGGATCAAGCATTCTTTAGAATCTATATTTATAGGGAATATAGACTCCATATGCTCTGAAGTTTAAGAACATAGCTTTTGTTCTGAGCTCTCAACAACCCCACCCAAAAAGCTTTATCCTCTTCCTCTTTCAGAAAACGGGTTTATATCTGTTTACCATGCATGCAAAGTACTGTTAACCAATAGGAAGGATACCAAAACCTGGAATAGAAACAAAATGTCTTGATTACATACAAATACAGAAGGTGTCCTTGAACCCACCATCACATTTTTAAAAGTAGCTCAGACTTAAGAACAGACTCGGAAGCACCAAGCAGGAACATCTTCATGAAACAGCCTCCTGAGAACCAGGAATCCAATCAGATGGTTTTTAGACTTCAGAAAACCTAGATCTAATCTGAAGAGAAGAAGACACTTCTGCCATTCATATCACTCTTTTTTTTTCTTTTTGCTATAAGAATCCTATTTTATTTAACTGTAATATTGGGCATTTATTCAACAAACAAATTACACCAAATTACCGGCATAATTATAGCTAACACATGGACAATGTTCTAGGATCTCTATTAAAGAGACATCAGCAAGTAAGACTTTCCTGGATACTTTAAAATAGTTTCAAAACTGTTTGGGTCAATTCAAACAGCTAATAAAAGCTATAGGCACTTTCTTTCACTCCTCATATCCCCAAAGAAAAATGCTGACATAAAATTTCAGAGGATTATTTGACATTCCTGAAACTTGACCTTAGACTGCAGGCTAAAAATCCATGGTCTACTGTGACAAACATCATTTGGCAACACAAAATCATTCTAGAAGTTACTATTTCAGGTTCTCAACAACACCAATATAATAAAAGAATAATACCAATACTACCACCAATGATATGAATACTGAAAACAGATTATTTTGTGTTTTGCTTTATAGTTCTTTTTGTCCACATCACTCTTGTTAAACCCTAGTCAACTCGGATCCCTTGCACCTGAGCCTTACTGTGAACAAGAGACAGCAAGAAAGAGAATGAAAGAAAAATGAAAAAGTGACTCTGAGAATACCTAAGTGGGAAGTGCTGGGGAGCAGATGACCTGGGCCCAAAGCACAGAACAGCTTCTGTAGCAATGAACTGAACAGAGGCTGGTGAGGTCATCAGAACTGCTGTTAGGGGTGACTTAAGCTGTAACAGGCACAAAGGAGAAATTGCAGTGAATGCAGTAACTGCCAGAAAGATGGGAAAAATAGACATAAGGAAGCTTCACGTGGTTCTCTCTCTAGAGGTTAGATGCGAGACAAAAAGCCCACCCTGGGGGAGCAGCTGGAGAGATGATGATGGTTGAATGCAGTCCATGATCCTGGACTGGAGCCAGCAATGGAGGAGAGGGGGCCTGTGGGGACATTGTTGGGATGCTGGAAGGGACTGGAATGTAGAATGTGGGTTTCACGTCAATGTTAAATTGCTTAAGCTTGATGGATGTGCTTAAGGTAGTTGCCTGCATGGGTGTCTTTGTTCTTGGGACATGGACATGGAAGTGTTGGGTATTCAGGGAGCATGGTGTGTACAGCCTACTCTCAAGCATTTGAAAGGTGGATGGATGGATGGATGGATAGATAATCAGATAGATGGCCAGATGATGGATGGAGAGATGGATGGATGGATATAAATATATGTATAGAATGATCCAGCAAGTGTAATGAACTATTGAGAGTTCATGAATCTGGGTGTCTGGGTGGGGATATGTTGGAGTTCTCTTATGGTTTTTGTATTATTTTTGCAACTGTCCTGTGGGTTTGAAGTTATTTCAAAATAGAAAGTTAAAAAAAAAAAAAAGTCTATCCTGGTTTTGTACCTATAAATTATGATTATGCAACGAAACAAGCATTCTACCTAAGGAATCAGGAGTCTCAAGATTGTTCACTTAAGGGAAAAGGGAGATGTAGTTGGCTATGAATCCCCCAAACCTTCCATAAATGCCACAAAAAGGAATTCTATAATTCAAGAGGTGCAAAATGTTGGCATCAGCAGACACGCCCACCAGACAGTAAAATCTAAAGAGCAGCACTAACCTGTTCAGGGTTCACATGACAAAACATGGAAATCTTCTCCTTCACAGCCATCTCTATGGGTGTTGAACTTCTGCAGACAATCTGTCAAAGTCAGTTATGCATGGGTCAACAAGCAGGAATCAGGCTGCTTTCATGGCCACTGGTTTTCAGGAGGATGCTACATTAACTTTTCTATAAGAGTATTCCCCAAGTATGTACTCAGACACTTTGGGCACTCCACTGAACTTTCAGAACTTGGTCTGATCACTATAGAAGCAAATAAAATCAAATTCCATGCAAATCTACCAGTCAGAACTTGAACTATTGAGATGTCTCTAGAGAATAGTCAAGGCTCACATATGTTGCTTCTTTAAATACAAGAAGAGAGCTAGACCAGGCGTTGGCAAACTTTCTCTCTAAAGGGCCAGATATTTGGCTGTGTAGATCATGCACTCTCTGTCTTGACTACTTAAATTCCCATTGTAGTGAGGAAGCAGCTATAGACAATATCTAAATGAAAGTGCATGGCCGTGACCCGATAAAACGTTATTTACAAAAGCAGGCAACCCGCCTGCGGGCCCCAGCTTGCCTACCCTTAATCTAGACTACTGGAAATAATTGGGTGCCTTGCCATAAGGACACATCGTTGTTTAGACTCAAAATAAGAGCAATGATACCTCTTCCCAGCAGGGTTCCGGAAAAATCTCCAAGGTACCACCCTCCTCTAAAGGACCTAGGGTCCATGCATATGACAGGGCATTGCACTTGTCCAGCTATTAATGTTGCCTAACAAATAAGGGTCTGGAGAAGAACAAATGGCCAATTTAGATAAGTGCAAATTGACACTTGGGAATAAGAAAATAAGCCTTCGCAGGCTCCCAGATAAAAAAAGCTCAATGTCATGGGAACCATTTTCAAGTGAGAAAGGACTTCAATGGTATGAAAGATTAAGAAACAGAGGTCCCATTGCAAGAGAAGTCAGGGATGAACTTACCCACTCCCTTTAACTCACCAGATCTGGAGACAGGCCTAGCCCTCTCAGCGCACGGACACTGTTTTGTGTAGGTTTGGTCTTTTGTTCTCCGGTGGCACTGGGCTGAAAAGAAAGCTTAAAGCTGGGTCACTGCTGGTACATTGAACATCTAGCTCTTCTGGACGATGAATGGCTCCCTAATTTAAAATGTGAATTAAATAGAATACCGTGTGCTTATCTGGAAAGCATACCTGTGGGACAAGGCTAACATGGATATTACAGAAATTCTGTCTTTTTGCCTTAAACTGGAATTTTCGGAATGCTTCCACAAATGGCATTCCTTCAATGTCTCCAATGGTGCCACCCAGCTGGGAATGGGGGAAAAAAGACACAAATGACCAAAATATCTTCCATGGTACAGAAGAACAGAAAAATTCTTAATAAACTAAGATAAGAACTGAAGTTCGTAAATGTACTTTAAAAAGTCATTGCAAGAGGCGGGGCAAGATGGCAGACTGGTGAGCTGTATGTTTTAGTTACTCCTCCAGGAAAGTAGGTAGAAAGCCAGGAACTGCGTGGACTGGACACCACAGAGCAATCGGACTTTGGGCATACTTCATACAACACTCATGAAAACGTGGAACTGCTGAGATCAGCGAAATCTGTAAGTTTTTGCGGCCAGGGGACCCGCGCCCCTCCCTGCCAGGCTCAGTCCCGTGGGAGGAGGGGCTGTCAGCTCCGGGAAGGAGAAGGGAGAACTGCAGTGGCTGCTCTTATCGGAAACTCATTCTACTGATCCAGACTCCAACCATAGATAGACAGAGACCAGACACCAGAGAATCTGTGAGCAGCCAGCAAAGCAGAGAGGAGACAGGCATAGAAAAAGAAACAACACGAAACACTCCAAAATAAAAGCGGAGGATTTTTGGAGTTC
This sequence comes from Choloepus didactylus, assembly GCF_015220235.1. Lineage (NCBI taxonomy): Eukaryota > Metazoa > Chordata > Mammalia > Pilosa > Megalonychidae > Choloepus > Choloepus didactylus. The sequence goes on along the minus strand of NW_023637624.1, from coordinate 222,380 downwards.
TGGTGAACATAGAAAGGGGAAGGGCCCTGAGGCGCATATGCAAATCCCGAAGAAAAGCTGATCTCTCTGCCCTGTGGACCTTTCCTTAATGGCCCTGGTTGCTTTGTCTCTTAGCATTTCAATAACCCATTAGATCTCTGAGGAGGGCCCTTTTTTTTTTTAATCCTTTTTTCTTTTTCTAAAACAATTACTCTAAGAAGCCCAATACAGAAAGCTTCAAAGACTTGCAATTTGGGCAGGTCAAGACAAGAGAAGAACTAAGAGAGCTCTGAGACAAAAGGCAATAATCCAGTGGCTGAGAAAATTCACTAAACAACACAACTTCCCAAGAAAAGGGGGGTGTCCGCTCACAGCCATCATCCTGGTGGACAGGAAACACTCCTGCCCATCGCCAGCCCCATAGCCCAGAGCTGCCCCAGACAACCCAATGTGACGGAAGCGCTTCAAATAACAAGCACACACCACAAAACTAGGTGTGGACATTAGCCTTCCCTGCAACCTCAGCTGATTGTCCCAGAGTTGGGAAGGTGGAGCAGTGTGAATTAACAAAGCCCCATTCAGCCATCATTTCAGCAGACTGGGAGACTCCCTACACAGGCCAGCAGCCCAGAACTGCCCTGGGGGGACGGCACTCACCTGTGACATAGCACAGTCATCCCTCAACAGAGGACCCGGGGTGCACGGCCTGGAAGAGGGGCCCACTTGCAAGTCTCAGGAGCCATACGCCAATACCAAGGACTTGTGGATCAGTGACACAGACAAACTGTGGCAGGACTGAACTGAAGGATTAGACTATTGCAGCAGTTTTAAAACTCTAGGATCACCAGGGAGATTTGATTGTTAGAGCCACCCCCCCCCCCTGACTGCCCAGAAACACGCTCCATATACAGGGCAGGCAACACCAACTACACACGCAAGCTTGGTACACCAATTGGGCCCCACAAGACTCACTCCCCCACTCACCAAAAAGGCTAAGCAGGGGAGAACTGGCTTGTGGAGAACAGGTGGCTCGTGGATGCCACCTGCTGGTTAGTTAGAGAAAGTGTACTCCACGAAGCTGTAGATCTGATAAATCAGAGATAAGGAATTCAATTGGTCTACAAATCCTAAAAGAACCCTATCAAGTTCAGCAAATGCCACGAGGCCAAAAACAACAGAAAATTATAAAGCATATGAAAAAACCAGACGATATGGATAACCCAAGCCCAAGCGCCCAAATCAAAAGGTCAGAAGAGACATAGCACCTAGAGCAGCTACTCAAAGAACTAAAGATGAACAATGAGACCATAGTATGGGAGACAAAGGAAATCAAGAAGACCCTAGAAGAGCATAAAGAAGACATTGCAAGACTAAATAAAAAAATGGATGATCTTATGGAAATTAAAGAAACTGTTGACCAAATTAATAAGATTCTGAACACTCATAGTACAAGACTACAGGAAGTTGAACAACAATCAGTGACCTGGAACATGACAGAATGGAAAATCAAAGCATAAAAGAAAGAATGGGGAAAAAATTGAAAAAATCGAAATGGACCTCAGGGATATGATAGATAATATGAAACGTACAAATATAAGACTCATTGGTGTCCCAGAAGGGGAAGAAAAGGGTAAAGGTCTAGGAAGAGTATTCAAAGAAATTGTTGGGGAAAACTTCCCAAATCTTCTAAACAACATAAATACACAAATCATAAATGCTCAGCGAACCCCAAATAGAATAAATCCAAATAAACCCACTCCGAGACATATACTGATCACACTGTCAAACACAGAAGAGAAGGAGCAAGTTCTGAAAGCAGCAAGAGAAAAGCAATTCACCACATACAAAGGAAACAGCATAACACTTAGTAGTGACTACTCAGCAGCCACCATGGAGGCAAGAAGGCAGTGGCACGATATATTTAAAATTCCGAGTGAGAAAAATTTCCAGCCAAGAATACTTTATCCAGCAAAGCTCTCCTTAAAATTTGAGGGAGAGCTTAAATTTTTCACAGACAAACAAATGCTGAGAGAATTTGCTAACAAGAGACCTGCCCTACTGGAGATACTAAAGGGAGCCCTACAGACAGAGAAACAAAGAAAGGACAGAGAGACTTGGAGAAAGATTCAGTACTAAAGAGATTTGGTATGGGTACAATAAAGGATATTAATAGACAGAGGGGAAAAATATGACAAACGTAAACCAAAGGATAAGATGGCTGATTCAAGACATGCCTTCACGGTTATAACGTTGAATGTAAATGTATTAAACTCCCCAATTAAAAGATATAGATTCACAGAATGGATCAAAAAAATGAACCATCAATATGTTGCATACAAGAGACTCATCTTAGACACAGGGACACAAAGAAACTGAAAGTGAAAGGATGGAAAAAAATATTTCATGCAAGCTACAGCCAAAAGAAAGCAGGTGTTGCAATATTAATCTCAGATAAAATAGACTTCAAATGCAGGGATGTTTTGAGAGACAAAGAAGGCCACTACGTACTAATCAAAGGGGCAATTCAGCAAGAAGAAATAACAATCGTAAATGTCTATGCACCCAATCAAGGTGCCACAAAGTACATGAGAGAAACACTGGCAAAACTAAAGGAAGCAATTGATGCTTCCACAATAATTGTGGGAGACTTCAACACATCACTCTCTCCTATAGATAGATCAACCAGACAGAAGACCAATAAGGAAATTGAAAACCTAAACAATCTGATAAATGAATTAGATTTAACAGACATATACAGGACATTACATCCCAAATCACCAGGATACACATACTTTTCTAGTGCTCATGGAACTTTCTCCAGAACAGATCATATGCTGGGACGTAAAACAAGCCTCAATAAATTTAAAAAGATTGAAATTATTCAAAGCACATTCTCTGACCACAATGGAATACAATTAGAAGTCAATAACCATCAGAGACTTAGAAAATTCACAAATACCTGGAGGTTAAACAACACACTCCTAAACAATCAGTGGGTTAAAGAAGAAATAGCAAGAGAAATTGCTAAATATATAGAGACGAATGGAAATGAGAACACAATATACCAAAACCTATGGGATGCAGCAAAAGCAGTGCTAAGGGGGAAATTTATAGCACTAAACGCATATATTAAAAAGGAAGAAAGAGCCAAAATCAAAGAACTAATGGATCAACTGAAGAAGCTAGAAAATGAACAGCAAACCAATCCTAAACCAAGTAGAAAAAAAGAAATAACAAGGATTAATGCAGAAATAAATGACATAGAGAACAAAAAAAAAACAATAGAGAGGATAAATATCACCAAAAGTTGGTTCTTTGAGAAGATCAACAAGATTGACAAGCCCCTAGTTAGACTGACAAAATCAAAAAGAGAGAAGACCCATATAAACAAAATAATGAATGTAAAAGGTGACATAACTGCAGATCCTGAAGAAATTAAAATAATTATAAGAGGATACTATGAACAACTGTATGGCAACAAACTGGATAATGTAGAGGAAATGGACAATTTCCTGGAAACATATGAACAACCTAGACTGACCAGAGAAGAAAAAGAAGACCTCAACCAACCCATCACAAGCAAAGAGATCCAATCAGTCATCAAAAATCTTCCCACAAATAAATGCCCAGGGCCAGATGGCTTCACAGGGGAATTCTACCAAACTTTCCAGAAAGAACTGACACCAATCTTACTCAAACTCTTTCAAAACATTGAAATAAATGGAACACTACCTAACTCATTTTATGAAGCTAACATCAATCTAATACCAAAACCAGGCAAAGATGCTACAAAAAAGGAAAACTACTGGCCAATCTCCCTAATGAATATAGATGCAAAAATCCTCAACAAAATACTTCCAAATCAAATCCAAAGACACATTAAAAAAATCATACACCATGACCAAATGGGGTTCATTCCAGGCATGCAAGGATGGTTCAACATAAGAAAATCAATCAATGTATTACAACACATTAACAAGTCAAAAGGGAAAAATCAATTGATCATCTCAATAGATGCTGAAAAAGCATTTGACAAAATCCAACATCCCTTTTTGATAAAAACACTTCAAAAGGTAGGAATTGAAGGAAACTTCCTCAACATGATAAAGAACATATATGAAAAACCCACAGCCAGCATAGTACTCAATGGTGAAAGACTGAAAGCCTTCCCTCTAAGATCAGGAACAAGACAAGGATGCCCGCTGTCACCACTGTTATTCAACATTGTGCTGGAAGTGCTAGCCAGGGCAATCCAGCAAGACAAAGAAATAAAAGGCATCCAAATTGGAAAAGAAGAAGTAAAACTGTCATTGTTTGCAGATGATATGATCTTATATCTAGAAAACCCTGAGAAATCGACGATACAGCTACTAGAGCTAATAAACAAATTTAGCAAAGTAGCGGGATACAAGGTTAATGCACAGAAGTCAGTAATGTTTCTATATGCTAGAAATGAACAAACTGAAGAGACACTCAAGAAAAACATACCATTTTTAATAGCAACTAAAAAAATCAAGTACCTAGGAATAAACTTAACCAAAGATGTAAAAGACCTATACAAAGAAAACTACATAACTCTACTAAAAGAAATAGAAGGGGACCTTAAAAGATGGAAAAATATTCCATGTTCATGGATTGGAAGACTAAATGTCATTAAGATGTCAATTCTATCCAAACTCATCTACAGATTCAATGCAATCCCAATCAAAATTCCAACAACCTACTTTGCAGACTTGGAAAAGCTAGTTATCAAATTTATTTGGAAAGGGAAGATGCCTCGAATTTCCAAAGACACTCTAAAAAAGAAAAACAAAGTGGGAGGACTTACACTCCCTGACTTTGAAGCTTATTATAAAGCCACAGTTGCCAAAACAGCATGGTACTGGCACAAAGATAGACATATAGATCAATGGAATCGAATTGAGAATTCGGAGATAGACCCTCAGACCTATGGCCGACTGATCTTTGATAAGGCCCCCAAAGTCACTGAACTGAGTCATAATGGTCTTTTCAACAAATGGGGCTGGGAGAGTTGGATATCCATATCCAAAAGAATGAAAGAGGACCCCTACCTCACCCCCTACACAAAAATTAACTCAAAATGGACCAAAGATCTCAATATAAAAGAAAGTACCATAAAACTCCTAGAAGATAATGTAGGAAAACATCTTCAAGACCTTGTATTAGGCGGCCACTTCCTAGACTTTACACCCAAAGCACAAGCAACAAAAGAGAAAATAGATAAATGGGAACTCCTCAAGCTTAGAAGTTTCTGCACCTCAAAGGAATTTCTCAAAAAGGTAAAGAGGCAGCCGACTCAATGGGAAAAATTTTTGGAAACCATGTATCTGACAAAAGACTGATATCTTGCATATATAAAGAAATCCTACAACTCAATGACAATAGTACAGTCGGCCCAATTATAAAATGGGCAAAAATATGAAGACATTTTTCTGAAGAGGAAATACAAATGGCCAAGAAACACATGAAAAAATGTTCAGCTTCACTAGCTATTAGAGAGATGCAAATTAAGACCACAATGAGATACCATCTAACACCGGTTAGAATGGCTGCCATTAAACAAACAGGAAACTACAAATGCTGGAGGGGATGTGGAGAAATTGGAACTCTTATTCACTGTTGGTGGGACTGTATAATGGTTCAGCCACTCTGGAAGTCAGTCTGGCAGTTCCTTAGAAAACTAGATATAGAGCTACCATTCGATCCAGCGATTGCACTTCTCGGTATATACCCGGAAGATCGGAAAGCAGTGACACGAACAGATATCTGCACGCCAATGTTCATAGCAGCATTATTCACAATTGCCAAGAGATGGAAACAACCCAAATGTCCTTCAACAGATGAGTGGATAAATAAAATGTGGTATATACACACGATGGAATACTACGCGGCAGTAAGAAGGAACGATCTCGTGAAACATATGACAACATGGATGAACCTTGAAGACATAATGCTGAGTGAAATAAGCCAGGCACAAAAAGAGAAATATTGTATGCTACCACTAATGTGAACTTTGAAAAATGTAAAACAAATGGCTTATAATGTAGAATGTAGGGGAACTAGCAATAGAGAGCAATTAAGGAAGGGGGAACAATAATCCAAGAAGAACAGATAAGCTATTTAACGTTCTGGGGATGCCCAGGAATGACTATGGTCTGTTAATTTCTGATGGATATAGTAGGAGCAAGTTCACAGAAATGTTGCTATATTAGGTAACTTTCTTGGGGTAAAGTAGGAACATGTTGGAAGTTAAGCAGTTATCTTAGGTTAGTTGTCTTTTCCTTACTCCCTTGTTATGGTCTCTTTGAAATGTTCTTTTATTGTATGTTTGTTTTCTTTTTAACTTTTTTTTCATACGGTTGATTTAAAAAAGAAGGGAAAGTTAAAAAAAAAAAAAAGAAAAACAAGGAAAAAAAAAGAGGTAGTGCCCCCTTGAGGAGCCTGTGGAGAATGCAGGGGTATTCACCTACCCCACCTCCATGGTTGCTAACGTGACCACAGACATAGGGGACTGGTGGTTTGATGGGTTGAGCCCTCTACCACAGGTTTTACCCTTGGGAAGACGGTTGCTGCAAAGGAGAGGCTAGACCTCCCTATGGTTGTGCCTAAGAGCCTCCTCCTGAATGCCTCTTTGTTGCTCAGATGTGGCCCTGTCTCTCTAGCTAAGCCAACTTGAAAGGTGCAATCACTGCCCTCCCTCCTACCTGGGATCAGACACCCAGGGGAGTGAATCTCCCTGGCAACGTGGAATACGACTCCCGGGGAGGAATGTAGACCTGGCATCGTGGGACGGAGAACATCTTCTGGACCAAAAGGGGGATGTGAAAGGAAATGAAATAAGCTTCAGTGGCAGAGAGATTCCAAAAGGAGCCGAGAGGTCACTCTGGTGGGCACTCTTATGCACACTTTAGACAACCCTTTTTAGGTTCTAAAGAATTGGGGTAGCTGGTGGTGGATACCTGAAACTATCAAACTACAACCCAGAACCCATGAATCTCGAAGACAGGTGTATAAAAATGTAGCTTATGAGGGGTGACAATGGGATTGGGAAAGCCATAAGGATCACACTCCACTTTGTCTAGTTTATGGATGGATGAGCAGAAAAATAGGGAAAGGAAACAAACAGACAAAGGTACCCAGTATTCTTTTTTTCTTCAATTGCTCTTTTTCACTCTAATTATTATTCGTGTTATTTTTGTGTGTGTGCTAATGAAGGTGCCAGGGATTGATTTGGGTGATGAATGTACCACTATGTAATGGTACTGTAAACAATCGAAAGTATGATTTGTTTTGTATGACTGCGTGGTATGTGAATATATCTCAATAAAATGAAGATTAAAAAAAAAAGTCATTGCACTATAAGCTAAAAACAGGTGAATTTTACAGTATATAAACTACACCTCAATAAAGCTGTTTAAAAAAATGGGAGGAAAAATACCATACTTGCACAGGGAGATGAAACAAAAGGAAGAAAAAATGGAGACTTGAAAGAAATAAGAAGAAAGGGGTGGAGTATAACATAGCCAAGTAAATAGGTAGGAGAAGAAAAAAAAGCATGAAGAAGGAAGAAAGTGAGGTCACGGAGAGTTTTAAGAAAAGAAAAGGGTATTCATAAACAAATAGAAAGATCCAGAACATAGGCCACAAAGGAGAGAGAGAAACTAATTTCTACCAATCTTTGCCAGTGGGAAGGTAGAAGCCAAAGCTAGTGACAGCATGAAAAAGAAGAGAGCCACTTAGCTCTGCTCAAGATACAATAGTAAGCATTTTTGCTCTCTCTGTATACAAACACACATACACACACACACACACACACACACACTTGACAAGTCTTGCAGTATTGGTACAAGAATCAAATCACTATTGTTAACACATGCTGGCTCCCTGGAATAAATACCAAAAGCCCCATAAACACTCCTGATAGAGTAATCCTTCGATAAATTTGAACTTAATTCCCAATGTGCTTCCAATAAAGTTGCACAGGCATTTTACTTTCGACTGGGATAATATCCACTATAACCCATTCACCCGCACCATATTTTAAAATTTCAAGACTATCACACAGATTTTTAAATGAATTCTCTAGCCTTAGAGCATCTGCTACAGGCTCAACACTGGAGGCAAGGTGTTGGGAAGAATTTGAAACAACACACTCTTAAAGAGCTCAGAATTTAACGAGGAAAATAAAAGATCTGATGAACAATAATCAAAAGTAAAACATAAAAAATTAAAAAAAAATTCATTTAAAAGAAAAGAAAACGTAAGCCCTAAATGGAATGTTCTGGATGTTGAAGAGAAAGAGATCATGGCAGCTGCAGCTACCTGGAAGGTCTAAAATCTCCTTCCAACCCTGACCCCTCTTCCCAGCTGCTTTGAGCCTTGGAGCCACCCCCCCTCCCATCTTGACATCTTAGATGGCTGAATAGTTACGCCTCTTAGTAGGTCCCAAACTGAACTCTTGATTCCTCACACCCCAGAGCCTGTTTCTCTCTGAGGCATCCTCATCTCCATAAATAGCATCTTCTCCCACTAACTGGTTCAAGCCAGAAGTCTGGAAAGCATCCTCAATTCCTTCCTTTTCCTCACACAACCCAGTCCACATTCACAGCCTCTTGCAAATCTCTCCAGAGCTCTCTCTGTCCACTGCTACCATCCCGACATCAAGGCAACATCATCTGTTGCCAGGATTGTTGCAATCATACAACCACAGGGCGGCAACTATGGCCCACCACCTGTTTTTGTAAATGGCATTTCATCGGCAAGTAGGCACACCCTGTCATCTACTCCTGGCTATGTCCTCGCTACAATAGCAGAGTTGAGTAGTTGTGACAGACTCTCTGGCCCGCAAAGCTGAACATATTTACTATCTGATCCTTTATAGAAAGTTTGCCAAGCCCTGAGCTAAAGGGTCTCCCAGCTAACCACTCTCTCTGGTCCGACGATCAAACCACTCACCTAACTTCGTTTCCACAGCTAACAAAAGGCCCCACACCATGTGGTCCTTGCACATAAGTCTCTAATCTCATCTTGCACCCCTTACCCCTTGTTCTCTGGCCTCTCAGCCCCCTTCCAGCCCCCTAAGCCCTCCCACCCTCCTTCTCCTTGTACATCTACCTCCTCTTTAGCCTTCAGCCCAGGGAGAAATGTGTCTTCCCCAGAAAGCCTGACCTGGCCACTCACAGAAAGCAGCCTCAACCCCACGGCTGCCTGACACAGGCCCTATCTGTGTCCTTCAGAGGAGCTCAGCACTAATAGCCATTATTTCATCTGTGTCCCTATTTTCTGTGTGCCCACTCCACTGGGTGGTAAACCCCATGAGGGCAGGAACAGGCCTGTCCTGGTCTCCACTAGAGAGACTGCCCTGCACACGGCACTGGGTGGGGGGTGGTTAGCTTAGTGGTCAGGACAGGACAGAAAGGGCTCGAAATTCAATACAAGCCCTTAGCTAACATGTTCCAATATCTTTGATGATAATTTTACTGGAAGCAAACTAGGAAATCTAAGGACTACCTGGCTGCAGAAGAAATTCTTCTTTACTAACTTTAACTCAGATAAAGCAAAACATTATTAAAATATAAGCTTCCTGGAACAGATAGAAATATATGATTATATATTGCAAAGAATAACAGACTTCATTATGAAAATCCAACGATCAAAAAAAAAAAAAAAAAAAAAAAAACATCCCGGAGGATCTAAGATGGCAGCATAGAGAGGAGTGGAAGCTAAGTAGTCCCCCTGGAACAACTAAAAAAACCAGAAACAACTAATAAATAATCCGGAATAACTTGCAGGGGGACAAACGTGACCGTCCACTCATCATACACCAACCTGAAATGGGAGGATTGCCTGAGATCACAGCATAAAATCTGTAAGTAAAAACTGCGGCTCCAAATCGGGAGACCCCTCCCCGACAGCCCGAGCTGCAAAGCCTCATGGTGCCAGAGAGAAGCTCTCTCCCAGCTGAGCTCCAACTGGGGTTTTAATTAGCAAGTGTGAACTGCTCACTACAGGTACGCATCCCCAAAAAACAGACAGAGGCTTTGGGTGACGACTGACCTTGGAGAGCCGGAGGGTTGCCTCGGACTAGCTCTGTTCCTTTTTCAACTCAGTGGAGAAAGCCTCGGCCATTTTCAGTTCCCAGTTCTGTGACCCAGACGAGGGTATAGCACAGGCAGAGAGACACCATTGAAATGCTAATGAGCTCCCCCAAGGGTTCTATCTTCTCTAAGAGGAAAGGGGTGGGGCCCCCTCTACTACCTGCCTTTCATTCAGAACTTACACCAATCAAGAAGTACAGGCTAACAGGCGCCACCTGCTGGGCAGAAAAGCACAGTGACCTGAGGCATCAGAGGGTGTACCAATTTTCTAAGACACACCCTCAGGGAAACCAGATACTGAATATTTCTTCCTTCTGGGACCTTAGCCCATTCTGGTCTGGGGAGGCCTGACTGGGGTAACCAAGGAAACCATGCCTAGACAACAGAAAACTACAACCTACACCAAGAAAAATGAGGTTATGGCCCAGTCAGGGGAACAAACTTGCACTTTAACTGTGATGCAGGAATTGAAACTAATAATAACTGAATTCAAAAAGTTTAGGGAAGATATGGCAAAAGAGATGAACTGTATAATTAAAACACAGGATGTACATAAGGCAGAAATTGAAAGTTCAAAAACCCAACTGGTGGAATCTATGGAAATGAAAGGCACAGCACAAGAGATGAAAGACACACTGGAAACATACAACAGCAGATCTCAAGAGGCAGAAGAAAACACTCAGGAACTGGAGAGCAAAACACCTGAAAGCCTACATGCAAAGGAGCAGATGGAGAAAAGAATGAAAAAATATGAGCAACGTCTCTGGGAACTCAAGGATGAAACAGAGTACAATAATATACATATCATTGGTGTCCCAGAAGGAGAAGAGAAGGGAAAAGGGGCAGAAGCAATAATGGAGGAAATAATCAATGAAAATTTCCCATCTCTTATGAAAGACATAAAATTACAGATCTAAGGAGTGCAGCATACCCCAAACAGAATAGAGGTGAATAGGCCTATGCCAAGACACTTAATAATCAGATTATCAAACATCAAAGATAAAGAGAGAATCCTGAAAGCAGCAAGAGAGAAATGATCTATCACATACAAAGGAAGCTTGATAAGACTATGTGTGGATTTCTCAATAGAAACCATGGAGGCAAGAAGGAAGTGGTGTGATATATTTAAGATACTGAAAGAGAAAAACCACCAACCAAGAATCCTATATCCAGCAAAACTATCCTTCAGATATGAGGGAAAGCTTAAAATATTCTCTGACAAACAGACAATGACCGAGTTTGTGAACAAGAAACCTGCTCTACAGGAAGCACTAAAGGAAGCACTGCAAACAGAAAGGAAAAGACAGGAGTGAGAGGTTTGGAAAACAATTTTGGGAGATAGTAGCATGACAATGTAAGTACACTGAACAAAGATGACTGTGAATATGGTTGAAAGAGGAAGGCTAGGATCATGTGGGACACCAGAACAAAAGACAAATGATAGAGACTGGGACTGTGTAACTCACGGAAACCTAAGATGCTCAATTATTGTAACAAAAGGTACACATATGTTTTTACATGAGGTAGAACAAATGAATGTCAACATTGCAAGGTGTTAAAAATAGGGTGGGATTGGGGGGAAAATAGAATCAATGCAAACTAGAGGCTAGAATTAACAGAAACATTGTATTATGCTTCCTTTAATGTAACAAAAGCAATATACCAAAGCTAAATGCATATGGGGGGTGGGGAATAGGGGAAGGGTATGGGACTCCAGGCATTGGTGATGTTGTCTGACTCTTTATTCTACTTTAGGTTAATGCTATCTTTCCTTTTGTCACCTTCTAGCTATCAAGTTTTGTTTGTTTGTTTGTTTTTCTCTCTTTCTCTTGCCTTTTTCTTTTGCCTCTCTGCCTTCTTTGACTCTTCCTCCATCTTTGTGGAAGAAATGTCCTTATATAGAGAGTGGCAATGGTGCTCAATACATAAATACGTGACTAGACAGTGAACCAATGATTGTTTACTTAGGACGGAATATACAGTGTTCGAACAAAAACATCTTATAAGAAATGGGTTGATGAAGAAATCTTGAGGGCTCTATATTGAGTAAAATAAGACAGACACATAAAGGCAAATATTGCAGGGTCTCACTGGTATGAACTAATTATAATATGTAAACTCATAGACATGAAATATAAGTTACCAGGATATAGAATGAGGCTAAAGAATGGGGAGCAATTGTTTATTATGAGCAGAATGTTCAACTAGGGTGAACTTAAATATTCGGAAATGGACAGGGGTGATGGTAGCATGTAATAAGAATAACTAACAGTGCTAAAAGGTGTGTGAAGGTGGTGGAAAGGGAAGCTCAGAGTCATGCATGTCAGCAGGAGGAAAGTTGGAGGTTAAAAGATGGGAATGTATAAAACAGTGAATCTTATGGTGGACAATGTCTGTGATTAACTATACAAATATTAGAAATCTCTCTCATGGACTAGAACAAATGTATGTCACTATAACTAGAGATTAATAATAGAGAGGCATATAGGGAAAAAATATATACCTATTGCAAACTAAATACTACAGTTAGTAGTATTTTAACATTCTTTCAACAACAGTAACAAATGTACTATACCAAAACTATGAATCAATAATGTAGGGGAGGGGGCGTCGTTAGGGGTATGGAGTATGGGAGGATATGAGTTTCCTTTTTTTGTCTTCGTTTCTTTTCTGGAGTACTGAAAATGTTCTAAAAATTGAAAAAAAAATTGTGTTGATGGATGCACAGCTGTATGGTGATGCCATGGGCAATTGATTGTACACTTTGGATCTTTGGATAGTTGTATGGTATCTGAACAATCGCAATAAGAATAAATTAATTAATTAATTAAAAAAAATCCCATGCAATCAGGCAATTGGGGGTGGGAGGTGGTGTAAGTGTTCATTAACTACAATCACCAGAATCTAATGTTGTTGTTTTTTTTGTTTTTTTGTTTTTTTTTTTTTGAGGAAACGAGAGCTCTGCACTTAATCTAAACTGGCAACATCTGTTTTTTGACTATTTTTATCAGGGAATCCAAGACTTTAAACATTAGCCGCTTCTGTCCTCACAAGGCCTACGGTGGTACTGCACTCTCTCAGCCAATTAGGAAGTCACAACTGATGAGCTCCTCTGTTGGAATGTTTCTGGCTCAACATTACTGCTTGTTGGGAATCTTTCGAAATTATTGCTATATTAGTTCTAAATTAATTCTCTCCCCACACCACAGGGAAAATGCCAATAACAAAACTTTACGGTCTATCAAAAGCTGAATTTGAAGCAGCAGCAAATTCTGCGATAAGCAAAGTCCGTTTTGCATTTTAAGGATAGGAGTTGCTTCTACAATTTAAAAAAAAAGAAACCTTGTATTCCTAAACCAGGGTTAGATTAATTTGGATTTGTGCTTAGATGACCTGTATTAATATGAACAAAGCCTGTCAACTCCACAGGGCTGAGAAGCAGAGGCCTCGTCCACAAAAAAGGCATTGGAGACACTTCAACAGCTTCCACACACTCAAAACTAAAAATCAGCTTTGGTGGTCCTTCTTTGAAGGCTTAAAGCAAGCACAGACACAACTGTGGAGCACAACTTAAAATTAATCCAAAAGGATCCCCGACTTAATGTCCAATAAGCAAACATAAACCTCAGTGTCATATGGAGAAGAAGTTTCGCTGGTGACAACTTGTCACAGTTTCTCTGTTTCTGTGAAATTAAAAATCTGAACGATGAGCTCTAGGGAAGCAGGAGGCAGATTCTCCTGGGCCTGCCATCCCTAGCTCTCACCACCATGGCTAGTGCATATTGATGGCTATATTGTTTGTTTGTTAAGCCGAACAAGTCAATTCAAGAACAGAAGCAGGGAATAAAATGTAGAAAACACTCCAGACACGTGACCTTTTGGAACTTTTCCTGTGGTTAAGGTTAATAGTCCTGGGGAAAGGGCTCTTCTTTCACTTACTAAGACTAAGAGAAAGAAAAAAAAATCTGGAAAAGTTATCAACATTTTCATGTTTAGAAAATTGATCATTGCTTTGGGGCCAAGGACCAATTCTTTTTCTGGGGAAATGGACACATCTTGGATCGTTTGGTTTCCTGTTGCTAGAAAAGCAACGTTTAAAGAAAAAGAGTGAAAGTACTAGACCAGCATGGTCTAATAGAAGTATAATGTGAGCTACATAAGTAACTTTAAAGTTTTTAGTTGCCACATTGAAAACGTAAAGATAAACAAGTAAAATTAATTTTAATAGTATTTAACCCAAATACCCAAAATACTATCATTTCAACATGTCACCACACCCCAGCACAGTGTGCATACACAGGACCAGGTATTTTACATTTGCTTTTTTTTTCCATACTACATCTTTGAAGCCCAGTGTATATTCTGAACTTGGAGCACATCTTAATTTGGACAGGCCATGTTGGGGAAAGCAAAAACCTCTGGTCCTGTAGGTGAGACCCATTTATCAATAGGACCTTTGAAAATGTTTTTAGTTAAGGTGTGTCCAAATTCAATGAGGGTGGGCCTTCATCTAGTAGGGCCAAAGTCCTGTAAAGCAAAGGAAATTGGTCATAGAGAGCAGCAAGAAGCTGGAAGTCAGTGGAACCCAGAAGAGACAGAAGAAGATGCTGCCATGGGCACTGACATGTGACAGAAAAGCCAAGGACCAAGGATCACCAGAAGCCAGTCCCAGAATGCCAGTCTTCAGGGAGAAATCATTGCCTTGCTGACCCCTGGATTTTGGACTTCTCCTAGCCTCAAAACCGTAAGCTAATAAATCCCCATTATTCAAGCCAACCCATTCTACAGTATTTGTTTTGGTGGCTGGGAAACTAATACAGGCTACATTTCAAGGGCTCAATGTCCCCATGTGGCTGGTAGCTGCTGTATTGGACAATGCAGTACTATACCATCAATAACCAGAATAAACCAAAGATGTGAGGATTTATCCTGCCCTCTGCCAGCTTTAATGAAATCAGTTTGGGGCTGAAATTGAAGATTGTGAAACTGCTCAATGGCACCATGAAGATAACATTAAGAAGTGTGTGCATTTTTTAAATCAAAATAATGCTCACACATGGTTAAACATCTAATTGTACAAAAGAGCTTACAATAAAAAGCAAACATTGCCCACCCCACCCCTTCCCTCTCCCAAGTCCAAATTCCCCAAGGCAAACACTTGAACTTCTCAGTTGGCTTATTTCTTCTAGTTGGTACCTCCATATCTCTAAATACTATCCAACTCTTTCTTGGCTTGGCCGTTTGAGACATCCTCTAAAGAATGCAAGTTGACTTCCTGCTCTGACAGATGAGGATTTAACTATCTAGTCTCCCTACCCCCTGATCCAGTCACAATGGTCAGGTCCTCTATGGGTTACTTCTGTAACTCTGAGATACTTTAACCTCTTAGCCTGTTAACTACTAACATCTGTTGATGCCTCCTAGTGCAAAAGGAGTTTCTTATTTTCCCTCTTTGCACACCCCATCCCAAGCACTTCTCCACCCCTTACATGGCCCAAATCCTATTTTCAAAGCACATGACACTTCCATCTGGTCCCTGCTTTTAAGCCTTCTGTGTCTTGGGGATCGATTCTAAAAACTGAAAATCAATAAACAGAACGGCCATGTAAGTCTCCTTCTCTTAGCCCCAGGTTGACACGTTCTATCTCAGATCTGATTTATTCTTCCTGGAGCTTTACCTCCTTTCTCTTTTCTCGCACTATTTGTCTTTATCATTGCCTCGATTTTTTTCCTTTTTTTTTTCTTTCAAACTATTTGCTGTATTAGATGTTAAATATTTTTAAAGGAAGCAAGCCCAGTTACACAGATGTGTCAAGTTTGTAAAACTTCATCAAACTGTCCATCTATGACAGGTGCACTTCTCTGCATTTATGTTGTACTCCAATTAAAAAAATTATGAAGGCACCATTCCTTCTTTCCTCAGGGTAAATTATGAAAGAAGAAACACCAAGGGAGAGGAAATTTTGTATACCATGCTTACACATTTATATTATCAGCTCTACTATTATGATAATATATGATAGTATAGCACATTTATATTGAGTTTATCAGCTCTGCTATTAACGAAATGGATCTTCTGGATAGCACACTATCTGCTAACACTGACAATGATGATAATAACTAATATATATTTATAAGCACTTCCTAAATGCCAAACACAACCATGTGCTTGGTATCTCATTTCATCCTCACAACAACCCTGTCATTATCACCAATTTACAGATGAGTACTTTGAAGCTTTGAGAAGTAATTTGCCCAAAGTCACAAGGTCATAATCAGAAGGGCTAAGCATTTTTGAGCACTTCTTATAAAGCAGACATCATTCGTAGCACTTCACATGTTGACTTATTTAATCCCATTCTGCAGATGAGTAAACTGAGGCACAGACCTTAAGGGAACTTGCCCAAGGTCCCCCACCTGGTAAGTGACACTCAAGCCATCTGGCTCCAGACCCTTAACCACTGAGCTATACACCACTTAGGTCATGGCAGAAAACTGAACCCTGAAGTCTGACTCTAGAATCCGTGATTCTGCTCTTTCACCTGGCAACTAGGCAAACCGACTTTTCAATAAGGAGGGCCTGGAGGTTCATCATTCTGCACACGGTGAGGAAGGAAGGAAGGTGAAAGCAGCGAATGAGTGGCATATTCACATCCTAAGTTCTTTCTTGAAGAAGTTCCAAATCCCCTCCACCAACTGGCTTCCCTAACCCGGTCTCTCTGGACTTTGGAACCACTTTGCAAATACTTCTCCAGTAGCAGTTACTAGGCTGCATTCTGTTGTTTGTGTACAGGACTTGCTGCCAGCTCCTCAAGGGCAGAGATGGTGCCCATTCCAGGCGTTTACCTTAACAATGACTTTGAGTGACTTCTCTGTGACCACAGTCCAGATCACTGCACACCCACAACCATGGCTTCATGTGATTAATTATTTGATGCTAATCTTGCCTGCTGACCCACCATGACCACAGGCAGGGACCCTCTGTCTTGCTCCCTGATGTAAACTGCCCTCCCACCCCCCAGCACAGTGTGCACACACAGGACCATCAACAGGTACGTGTTGTGTTGAATGACTGACAATCAGATAAACTGAGAAACCCAGCAGGAAACACACTCATAAAGAAAAGTTGCATGCTTGCCTCAATAACGCATATCTGGGGCTCTTCCTTATTGCCATCCACAGGTACAATGGCTTGATTCATCACCCACTCCTGGACAGCATCGGTAATGTGAGGGACGACTGCGGAAAGAAGGAATAATTAACACAAAAGCGACTTTCATGCTTGTGAAGAAGGAATGTATCAGTGTCTTTCCCAAACAGCCTGAAAGCAAACAGACAAGCTGTGGTCCTCACGCTTCCATCCATCATTGAAATTAATAGGTCATCGGGCAGTATAGGATTAGTCACTGAAATAGCAGGCCCTTAAAATAGCTCCTCCCTCTTCTTGAGAAACCAACCAATCACGGAGGACAAGAAACAGAAACCAAAAAGGCCACCTATGCTGAAACTAGGAAACACCTATGAGGCCAACTTAAACCATGCAAGGAGTGCTGCTGCGAGGGCTGGGCCCTGGGCTTCAGGCGGAAGGACGTGGCCAGCCCTGCCCAAGCTCTACACACACAGAGCGCATCTGGGGGTGACCGCAGCTGAGGGCATGGACCAAGGTCCCTGAGTCCCAAAGGCAACATCCCCACTTGTCCATAGGGACGCAGCACCAGGCTCCTAACTTGATACACTAAGTAGAAATGTTGGCCATTGGGAAGCTGGGGCTAAGGAACATCCCCCTCCTGCTTTACCTCACACCTGCCTGGGGTTGGGGGGAGAGGGACAAGGATGAGAGTGTCCTTTCCGATTGAATTTGGAATGACTCACTGCACATGCCCAGTCCAGCCCCTTTCTGAGAGGGTGGGTATCTGCAGGGCTCTGCCTCCCCATGGTACACCCTGGGATCAGGGGTCAGGGTCATGGTCTGAGACTTTGTCCTCTCCCCATTGTTGGGTTGGGGTTGGTGGGATATAGCAGGTCTCCCTCTGGTGCTTCTTCCCAATACCTACACTTGCAGGAAAGCACAGTGGCAGTCACAGATCTAAGCCACACTGTCCAGTTTCAGCAGGAACAGAGCTGATTTTTTTATCTCCATCTGTCACACTGCTTTATCTACTTGTCAACTGGACCCAACTTGAAAGGGATTTAAAGGGGATAAGGAATATAGGAACAGATGAATACAAGGCTTCAGAGGGTGCCTGGGGGATTTCTTCCAAGACAAAAGAGAGTCAAAACTGCCCCACTAACCATCACCATGGGTTGGTGAAAAAAGTGTCAGGAATTAGCAGACTGTGCTACTCACACTCCAACTCAGTCCCCAGTTGAATGTATTACATCCCCCCAAACGCCATCATCTTTGATGTAATCTTGTGTGGGCAGACCTATCAGTGTTAATTAGATTGTAATTCTTTGAGTGTTTCCATGGAGATGCGCCCCACCCAACTGTAGGTGATGACTCTGACTGGATAATTTCCACAGAGGTGTTGGCCCGCCCATTCAGGGTGGGTCTGAATTAAATTACTGGTGCACTATATAAGATCTGACAGAAGGAGTGAGCTTGCTACAGCCAAGAGGGACATGTTGAAGAACGCACAGGAGCTGCAGATGAGAGACAGTTTGAAGATGGCCGTTGAAAGCAGACTTTTGCTCTGGAGAAGCTAAGAGAGGACAAATGACCCAAGAGCAACTGAGAGTTACATTTTTGAGGAACTGCAGCCTGAAGAGGAATGTCCTGGGAGAAAGCCATTTTGAAACCAGAACTTTGGAGCAGATGCCAGCCACATGCCTTCACAGCTAGCAGAGGTTTTCTGGACACCATTGGCCATCCTCCAGTGAAGGTACCCGATTGCTGATGTGTTACTTTGGACACTTTATGGCCTTAAGGCTGTAACTGTGTAACCAAATAAACCCCTTTTATAAAAGCCAATCCATTTCTGGTGTTTTGCATTCCAGCAGCATTAGCAAACTAGAACACTCTCCAATACTGTCCTTCAAAAGATGATCAAGAATCATCTATGCAAAGATGAGATTAAAAGGGAGAAAAAGAACTTGTTGAATAAAAGACAATAACCCCCCAAAAAAGTTCCAAAAATCCTTGCCCCCCAAACAGGTAAAAATTGTTTAAAAACAAAACAAAACAAAACAGTTCTCTGTGCATATTCTAAAATAAAAGCTAAAGGGAGATGGGGGGGAGAGAGAAACATATATGGACTAAGGGGGGGCAGATAACAGTAATAAAGAGAAAAGACCCTGATGAAAATACAATCAAAAACATGGAGGATGAGCTTGACATTTTTTAAGGAAAATGAAAAGAATGCAGGGATTTTTAAATTATTAGAACTTGAAGAGCACAGAGACCCTATCATTTTCATATCTATTTTGAGCAGGATGCACCTGCTCAGGGCATCGGGCTACATAAATGTTTCTGGAACATACTACCTTGTACTGTTTTCCCCAGGTAATCACCACGCCTCTCTTTATTG
This sequence comes from Choloepus didactylus, assembly GCF_015220235.1. NCBI lineage: Eukaryota > Metazoa > Chordata > Mammalia > Pilosa > Megalonychidae > Choloepus > Choloepus didactylus. Next base: position 202,756 of record NW_023637624.1, on the reverse strand, counting down.
ATCACATGATGATATATCTTCCCAGTGGCAATATTGCTGTCCTTATAAATATTAATGTCCAAGACCCTTCCGTAGTTTCCAGGGTCTAAATCAACTTCTCCGCCATTATTTAAGACAAATACTTCGCCTAAAATAAAATGACAATATAAAAATGAAAACCTTGCTTTTAATAGATTATATTTCAAAAATGGACACATATTATTAGAGAGCCATGAAGGGCATTTATATGCCATATTTATCACCATCTCCTTATGTTGATGGGGGACATTTAACAGTTCTACCCATGATAATGCATCCAAAAAAACATTCAGGCATCCTATTATGATATCTTTTAAATGCTTACTGAAATTCTGTCTTCAAGATTAAGGACTTCAAAACAGCAACTTTAAAAATAAATGGTGGGTGGTTAGTGCCAATAAAGCATTCCAGGCAGGGGAAATAGCAGATGCAAAGGCAGGAAAACTTGACACCATGTAGCATGATCAAAAACTATTCAAAAACTTGGGGATGGCTGGCACACAAGTGGTCCAGAACTTGGAGAGACTCACCAGCACTAGACCATGTGTCCCACAACAAGGAGTTAGCATTTTTCCCTGTGAGCAATGGCAAGCCCTGAAGGGGTTTAAGAAGGATGGCTCAGGTTTGCACTGTAAAAATTTCAACCTGTGCAATGTGAAGGCTGAACAGGAAGAAGACAATCCTGGTTGGGCCAGAAACATCAATTAGAACCCAAGTGCAAATGCCTCAGAAAGCAATGGTGAGCGTAAACCAGGAGTTCGCAAAGTATGTTCCCTGAGAGGTGGGTAGAAGTGCCAATTCTTGGGCCTGGCCCAGACCTGCTGAGTCAGAAATTGTATTTTAACAATCTGTGTTTTAACAAGCCTTCCATGTGATTCTTAGGCTCTCCAAAGTCTGAGAACCAGTCATCTAAACCAGGGGTTGCTAAACTATGGCCCACCAGCAGCCTCTTTTTATAAATAAAGTATTCTTAGAGCAGTCATGCCTATTCATTTACATGTTGTCTTTGGCTGTTTTATCAGTACAGTGACAGAGCTGCGTGGTTATGACAGAGGTTCTATAGCCCACAAGCCTAAAGATACTATTTGGCCCTTAAAGAAAAAATTACTCCTACACAAGCTTCAGCTAGATTTGCCAAATGACCACAGTATAAGCCCAAGTCAACAGTGGTCCCAAAAACCCTAAAGAATACCCAGATCCCTTTCTGAGAGTCTATAAAACTTTCACTCACTAAGTTCATTCTTCAGAAACTAAAATTCCTTAGAGAATTCCTATGCCAGCTAAGTCCCCAAACCCAGAGGCAATAGCCTCTTCAGGAACATCAACTAGATGTGTCCCCTTTGCTCATAAAGCTGATACCTCTTTTCAACATGAAAAGGTTAGGGAGGTCACTGCCTAGACATCCCTGAAGATCGGGAAAGTGATTAAACTAGGGGAAGGGGTAGCAACAGACAAGATGGAATTTAACAAAGGATTATGAATATGGAATCTCCAAATAATTTTCTTTTTCTTAGTTGGTTGGGTATTAGAAGAGCTAGAAGGAAAGAACTGAAATGGTGGAACTGAAACCCAAAGCACCCTTTGAAATTTGTTCTATAGCTACTTGTTAAATTGTAATTTGAAAGTTATCACCTTTTTGTATATATATTTCACAGTAAAGAAATAACTGAAAAAAATGGCAATTTACTTCAAAGTATCAGTATACTGGACTCTGACATTGATATAGGAAAGCGTTAATTGATTTTCATTTTGGTTAAATTCACAACTGAACAGGCAGTAGATGACAAAGCAGGGCTGCAGCTAGACTTGGCAAAAATGTGATAAGCAACTGCACATGTCACCTGTGAAAAAGAATATAAATGTAGACCTTATCACAGCAGAAGCACCTTCACTAACTATTGAGGTCTCTGAGTCTTCATTAAACAACCCCTTGAGTGGAAGTCATAAGTTCTCAAGCCACCTTGTAAGAACTAAACCTCTTCCTGGTTAAGGAGACTCTGTCATTTACTGCTACCCCTAGATCTTCACAGCAAAATTCTAAAGGCTGGCTGGCATATACACCTGATCAGAAGCCTTTTATTTTTATCTCCATTATAACATACATAAACGTGGTCTGGGAAGATCTGTAACCATAAGGGCAGAAGGGCAAATTGACGAAATTGCAATATTTTTGCTTCCCAAATTCAATTTCCAATTCAAATCCCACTTTCTCGTGTTAATCAGGTACAGCCAATCTATGGAAATTTCTTTTTTACTTTTATCTTCTTAACTTCTGACACCCCTTTTTTTTAGTATGCGGGGGCACTGTGAAATTTCTTAAATTAATTCAGGCCAAATCCAGTTTGGAAACACCCCAGGTATATGGCAGAGTCTCACATTTTAAATTCCAAAATTTTAAAAGTAAGTACACATTATGTTCCTAGAACAGTGGTATATATTGTAGATGTCAAGCCTTCAAAACAGTTTTATAGATTTAATGCAATTATAGTAAAAACTCCAATAGATTTTTTGTTTTAACCTGACAATGACAATTTGAAGGAAAAAAGGTGAGACTACCAAAACAAAAATGAAAAAATTAAATTATAAAATAAAAGCCCTTATAAAGAATAATAATGAATAAAGGAAGATTGAAATACATGTGCCTGTATATATGTATACACACACATATAAATGTAACTATAGATATATATATAACTATATATATATATATAACTATATATATATCTATATATCTATATAGATATATATATAGATATAGATAGATAGATAGATAGATACAATATAACATCAACAAAGCAGCAAAACCAAAATACCCAAAAAGGTTCCTATTACATAAAGGAATTCAACATATAGCTTTAAAAAAGTGCACACACAAAGGTATCATCACAAGTCAAAGCAGGTAAAATACTCAGAAATAAACTTCAAAGACATCTGTAGCACCTATAAGAAGAAAACTTTAAAACCTTACTTTAGAGATATTAGAGAAGGTAACAATAAAATGAAAGCCATTTAAAACTTTTTCTGAATGGGCCAGTCAATATTTTCAGCGTTTAATTCTTCCCCAGAGTAATTCATACATTTAAAGCCATTTCTGTCAAAATCCTGATGGGATTTCTTGTAAAATTTGACAAAATGAATCTTCTTCAGTTAAGTTTGAAGGCAAAGAACACTTTGAGGTTAAAAATAAATAAATAAAAGAGGAAAAGGAATAATAAGGCAAGTCCTGACCTACCTGATAATAAAAAAAGCTGCAGCTAATAAAATGGTAGGCATGGACAAAGAGGTCAACAGAACAGGGCTGAGTACAAAAACAAACCGAAGTGTATAAAGAAATTTAGTAAACAATAATAAAAAGTGGTATTTCAAGTTAGTGGGGAAAGAATGAAATCCTTGATAAACTCTATTAGGAGTAGTTGGCTAATCATTAAGAAAAAAATTAAGTTTCACCTTTAACTCATACCAAATTAAATCCCAGACATGATAACAATGTAAAAGGAAAAGGAAATAAAACCATAAAAGTACTGGAAGAAAATATAAGTGAGTATTTAAATATTCCTGGGGTGGAGATGCCTAAAGGGGACATCAAAGACAAAACCACAAAGGAATTAGTTGATTTATTTAATTACACAAATGGTAAACTGAAATTTATCAAAATATAACAGAGGTAGAGTTAAGACAAATTTCAAACAGGGTAACAATAAACACGTGAGAAACATAGGTTAATACACTTTAACATAAAAAATATTTATTTGATATTTAAATATTTAAGAATAAAGTATTCTTAAAAATCATAAGAAGAAAAATTGGCATAACACATTGCATTAATCAACACTGCTTCATAACAAATGACCCCAACACCTCAGCAACTTAGAAAGCATTTATTTATATCTCTCTTAAGTTCCATGGGGACTGTGGGTCGGCTGTGAGTCTACTCTTCGTGTCTTCTTATTCCAGGACCCAGGCTGAACAAGAAATCTCTACATCAGGCAGGCTGTTCTGATGTCAGAGAGCAAAAGCACAAGACAAACTGAGTCAAACCAGGTAGATGCACTTAAAGTTTGATTCAGCGTGGCATATGTCATATTCACTAATATCCCATAGGGCAAAACAAATCACATGGCCAAATATGGTGACCAGCAGCCTCAGTTTGTCCAGGACTTAGAGGGGTCCCTGAACACAGAACTTTTCATTTCAAAACTGGGAAAGTCCCAGGCAAACCAAGACAAGTTGATCACCCTCCAATGCCCAATGTCAATGGGGCAGGAAATTTACTCCACAGAAGGCAGTTGGGTGATATTTTCTAACAAAAATACAGTCTATCACAGATTTGAATGAGTCATTCACAAATAAAATGAAAATCCAAGAAATCTAAACTAAAACAAGATGCCGCATTTGATGTTTTTACTCTAGGGTTAGTAAAGTTTAAAAAGAATAATATTCAGCAAGGGCTTAAAGAAAGAGGTCTTCTCATACACTGTTGATGAAGATATAAATTGGCACTGATTCACAATCCTTATCAGAAAACCCTAGCAGACAGATGGAATTTTTCAGATTATAGAATATTTTCCATAAATAAGAAGACAACCCCAAAGCACTCCATACTCAAATACATTAATATTTCCCAGTAGAATAAAGACTATGAATAGCAATGAACATATAAAGAGTTTTCAATTTTCAGATAAGGAATGATGGACCAAAAAACCTTTGGCAATATCATTACATATTGAAGCCTTAAAAATAGGTATAACCTTCAAATCGGACTGCACCTAGGAATTTCTGTTTAATTGGAAATGATTTCTTATTATTGTATAGAGTCTCTGCAGTCCTTAAAGGTAGAGAGTATATAAATATATCCACAGGGTCTGAACTGCCTCCTGGTTTCACCATCTGACTGGACAGGGCTGTGGGAAATGATTTCCTATTATTGTACAGATTCTGTGCAGTCCTTTAAAGTGGAGAGTATATAAATATATCTACGGGGTCTGAATTGCCTCCTGGTTCCACTATCTGACTGCGCAAGGCTGAAGCTGTGGGTTTCCTGTGCCCTCACTTTGCTGGATAAAGTCTGACTCAATATGGGGCTGTGTCCCCCACTCTCTCTGTGGCAGAGGACTCCCCCAGATAACACAGTTTTCAGCTGTCCCCCAGATGGAGAAATAGAAACACAGAGAACCAACTTGCTTAGAGCTACCTGGTTGACAAAGGTTCTGTGAATGGAGTTGCCCATGAGAAAATCTCAGTTGATGGTCTAGGAGATTTGGGCTCTGAGGCTGCCATAGAGATACTAGGAACTGCTCCCTGCAGAGGCCTCCCCATTCTGAAAAACAGCCAAGTGGTTTGGAGTCTGTCCCCAGGGCCACTTTGGGAGCCATGTAACCACATCTGAGGCTGAAAATACCAGGGCATATGATGGAAGCGTGCCGGGTCAATCGGGCAGAAATAGAATCCCACCTATGTTCCCTTGGCTTTAAAAGCATCACACAAAAAACAGAATCACAAATCAATACGATGATCCTGTTACAGATTTCTTATCACACCTCATAGCATACAGAAGTGACCCTTAATGTAGCAGCTATCTCCACCTGGTCTTGTCAGAGTTCAGTTATGGATTTAGTAATAGTGGCTCAATCAATTAAATTAAAATGCGTCACTTATACCACCTAATTCTAGAGGGTCCTGAGAAGTAGAAATGATATATTCTCAAAAATTATCTTAAAACCATATCAATTATGAAAACAGTATTTAGGAACTGTAATTATATAAAACCTCAAAAGGAAAAAATCAGCATTAATTAATTAATTAACAAGTTAAATGAAGAAAAGTCATTGATGAGAATTGTTTTAAAGAGAGAAAACACATCAGATGTTGTGCTGGGCGTTTGGACGTTTCTGAACTGGCAGCTGCAAACCTGAATCACACCTGCACCTCTCCCCAGATCCTCCTGCCTTCACGGCTTATCCATCCTAGTATCCTGTGGACCTGACAATCCCAAAGACACCCTGAACCTCTCGAGCCACTTCCTGGGTGGAAGATGGTAGTAGGTGCAAAGGGGCCAATGGAAAATGATGAATTTCAAATTCTCATTTGCCAGTTTTTGCCTAATGTGACCGTTTTCTTTTCTTAGATTGTTTAGAAAAAGAAAATGTGACCATTTCTTATATCGTTTAGAAAAAGAAAATGTGACCATTTTCTTTTCTTAGATCGTTGTGCTTTCTCTTGGTCGACAGTACTGCCTATCAACTTTCTTGAACTCTTTTCTCACGGAGGGTAAACCAATGATGATCGATGGAAATGGGCTTTCCAGTTTTCCCTAAAGGTCTTTGATCCTTTTCCTATAACATCCAGCTTTTGATGTAGAGTCCTCATGTTTGCATACTCACTGGTAGTTTCTCTTTTATTTCTAAGCAGTAATTTCCCTCCACGGAATTTCTGCAAAGCTTCCTTTCATGTTCTTGAGACTGCTCAAGCTGTATATAGACTTTCAGCTGAAGCTTTAGTGTCTCAAGTTCATGTTGGGCATTTTCACACTATAAACATGCTTCCTGTAGTTTGAGATTTTGATTTATACTATAAGTACTACTTTCACTTAATTTTCTTCACATAACATTTGAAATAATCCTTGTTTTTCTCTTCCATGTTTCTTTTCATTTTTTCTTTTTTAGGAAATGTTTGAATTAACAAAATCAATGAGTTTCTTCAAATTGACTTATGACTGATAATCTTGGTCTCCACTTTCCAATTCACTCTTTCCGTCTCCACTGAATTGGCTGCATTGCTCTGTTCTCCAGGCCTGCCAAATACTGGACAATGGTGTTTATTTGCATCTGGGAGATCAGGATGATACACTGACCACGTGGTTCCATCATAGCTTCCAGTCTCACATCCCTATCACCTGTCCTTTCTGCCTCCAGTCTTCTCTCAGCTCACTAAATCCTGAAGGCTTACTGTTTACAAATTCCGAGTTTATTGTTACTTTTTGTTTAGAGATTCATGTTTTTGAGTTGTATAGCCCTTTATTAGCAACTAAAATAGAAGGTATCTGTTGCACAACATGGGTAGTAATTGTCTATAACTGGAGATTATAATCTAATACAAATCATTAATATATGCAATTTCTTTATTAAAAAGCTTCCACCCTTAAAAAATAAATACATACATACATCCACAGTATATTAAGTTTTAAAATAAGATTTAAAAATAGTGTAACTGTAAGAATGCATTCATTTAAAATTCAAAAATGAGCAAAAGTAATCCATGGTGTTAGGAGACACAATAGCCATTACTCTTGGGGTTAGGGTTGGGGGGAGATTGGACAGGCCCAAAGGGGGCTTTCTGGGATGCATGGAAAGTTCTGTTTCTTGATCCATGGCCAGTTACACAGCATATTCACTCAGTGAAAATACATTGAACTGCTGTACACTTATGATTTATGCACATTTCTTCTTGCAAGTAAAAAAAGTTTTTTTTAAAAACAGTCTGTAAAGGTTAATGCCATTTTTAAAAATCTTTAGTACATAAACCAAATTGTCAACATTCATAATAGTTACTCCTGGCAGTGGAAAATGGATGATTTTTCTTTTCTTCACATTGTTCTGTATTGTCTGAATTTTTCTCTTAACACTGAAATGTTAGAAGAAGTATATTACTTTTGTGATAAAATAAAAGATAATCTACACTGGAAAAGGTACAATGAAGATGGTATTTTCACAAACTGTTGTCCAAAAGGGCTGACTGATTTGGAAGGTCGTCAACAATCTGAAAACCGTATCAACGTCCATAGGAGCATGCACAGGTTCATAACCTATGGTTCAGCAACACTATTTCTGGAATTCTTAAAGAGATTACCCCCAATACAAAAAAGAACTGCAATGTAACCTAATGCTTTAAAAAGGGAGGGAAAGTGCTTCTCTTTCCTACTGTGCTCATAAGGTGAAAAAGTGCCCATGCTGATATTAACATAGGGGTCGATTTTGATGGCTGTAACTCGGAGTCCACATGATTTTAGAATCTTTCCAATACTGCTCGCGATGATCCCTTTACCAATGCCTGAGATGACCCCACCGGTGACTAGGATGTACTTCACTGAAAGAAGAGGGGCTGGGTATCAGACCCAGATATAATCTGAAAGGTGAGAGAAACATTTTCTCAAATCAATAAAGCAGAGAGAGTGCCTTAAACCAGAATTTTAACATTTTTTAAACATTTGAAACATTTTTAAACATTTTGAACCAGAATTTTAGCATTTTTTAAACATTTGAAACATTTTTTAAACATTTGAAACAAAGTCTTATCTTCCAGGCTTTTCATTTTTGTTGAGAAGAAAGAAATACTTTCTGCATGCAATATAACTGGCTTTATTCTCCTGACTTTCCATTTGCCCCAACTCTGTCATATGACAAAACTTCATCATCAGAACCCAGATGTCTCTGGGATTTGGAGGCATGAAACATTTAAGACTTTAGGCTCTGGAATCAGATAGCTTTGTACAAGCTGTGTATGGGCAAATTTCTTACCCTTTCTACACCCATTTCTTTATTTGTAAAATGGAACAAAAATACCAATCTCATATGTAGTTGTGAGGATTAAATGAACTAAGTTTCAGACTAGGAAGGGGTCAGCAAACCATGGCCCATAGGCCAAAACTGACCCACTATCTTTTTTTCTATGGTCCCCAAGCTAAGAATTCTTTTCATGTTATTAAATGATTGAAAAAAAAATCAAAAGAAAAGCGTTTCATGAAATGTGAAAACTGCATGCAATTCAAATTTCTGTATCCAAAAATAAAGTTTTTTTTATATATGTATAAAGCATACAGCCACACCTATTTGTGTACATGTTATCTCTGGATGCCCTTTATAGAAAATGTTTGCTGACATTTGGCATAAACTGTGGCATATAGAAAGACTAATAAAAGTTAGCTATTTATGTTGCTATTAATAATAATAAATGCACACTCCTCAACTACAAGTGCTGAATGAATTTTTTCATTGCCCATCAATTTTACCATTCAGGAATATCTGAGCTGAAAAAAAAACAATAGAAAACATCAAGTCATATCATAAGGAAATTTTGATTTTCCTGTTGCTGTCTGATTCAAGACCCTTTGTTTTAGTGGCAGATGGGAAGCCCCATAAAGATAGCGACTTTGGCTTTCTTTATGTTCATCATGATTGTTTTTCCCTTGAGTGTGTGCAGGGACCTCCAGATCTTGCCATTCTCCAAGCCCATGAAAGTCGTCCTTCATATCATTATTTGTGTCATCACGGCAAGCAAAGGGCCAACTGAGTAAGACCACGATTATAAAATCACAACTGGAGAAAAAATAAAATTAACTCATAAAAACTAATAAAACTATAAATCTCACTGTCTTTTGTAATTCACAGATTTTTTTAAATACTTGGAAATTAAGCATGAAATGCCATCAGATAGCAATGATTTTCAGTTACTCATATGTCTGCCCTCCTCAGAGTAATGCCCATTTCGATTTTGTAGTTTCCTCTGCTTGCCATCCAAAATGACTTCCCTGAGTGCATGGGCCTGCTTTTCTCTGCAAAATGCAGTTGACTCTGTTCAATGCCATTGTTTCTCCCCCTGCCACCCCTAGGGGGTGTTGTATTATTTTTGCAACTGTTTGGTAAGTTTGACATCATTTCAACATAAAAAAAGTTTTTTTTTAAAAAAAGTCTATAAATATAAGAAATAAGCATATAAGAAAATGCTTATGTGCCATGAATAATGCATGATATAAATTGAAGACAAAACTATCTCAATTCTGCTTTTTTTAAATTAAGACTGGTCAAAAATACACAAAAATTTTAAAACTTAATATATCCAGGTGGTTGCATTGTAGGCAATTATTATCTGTATTTTCAAACACACACGATACTTTTTTATTTTTTTAAAATAAATTCGGTTTTATTGAGACATATTCACATACCATACAATCATCTGTGATGTACAACCAACTGTTCATAGTACCAACATATAGTTGTGCATTCAGCGAACACACAAGATACTTTTTAAAGGCACTTTAAGCATTTTAGAAAGTACCTCTTGAAAATGTAACACTGTCAAGTGACACAATTCTTCCTACCTCTTTTATTTTTTTTATCTTCATTTTATTGAGATATATTCATATACCACGCAGTCATACAAAACAAATCGTACTTTCGATTGTTCACAGTACCATTACATAGTTGTACATTCATCACCAAAATCAATCCATGACACCTTCATTAGCACACACAAAAATAACAAGAAAAATAATTAGAGTGAAAAAGAGAAATTGAAGTAAAAAAGAACACTGGGTACCTTTGTCTGTTTGTTTGTTTCCTTCCCGTATTTTTCTACTCATCCATCCATAAACTAGACAAACTGGAGTGTGGTCCTTATGGCTTTCCCAATCCCATTGTCACCCCTCATAAGCTAAATTTTTATACACCTGTCTTCGAGATTCATGGGTTCTGGGTTGTAGTTTGATAGTTACAGGTATCCACCACCAGCTACCCCAATTCTTTAGAACCTAAAAAGGGTTGTCTAAAGTGTGCATAAGAGTGCCCACCAGAGTGACCTCTCGGCTCGTTTGGGAATCTCTCTGCCACTGAAGCTTATTTCATTTCCTGTCACATCCCCCTTTTGGTCAAGAAGCTGTTCTCCGTCCCACGATGCCAGGTCTGCATTCCTCCCCGGGAGTCATATTCCACGTTGCCAGGGAGATTCACTCCCCTGGGTGTCTGATCCCACGTAGGGGGCAGGGCAGTGATTTCACCTTTCAAGTTGGCTTAGCCAGAGAGAGAGGGCCACATCTGAGCAACAAAGAGGCATTCGGGAGGAGGCTCTTCGGCACAACCATAGGGAGGCCTAGCCTCTCCTTTGCAGCAACCGTCTTCCCAAAGGTAAAACCTGTGGTAGAGGGCTCAACCCATCAAACCACTAGTCCCCTATGTCTGTGGTCACGTTAGCAACCATCGAGGTGGGGTAGGCCAATACCCCTGCATTCTCCACAGGCTCCTCAAGGGGGCACTACATCTTTTTTTCCTTGTTTTTCTTCTTTTTTTTTTTTTAACTTTCCCTTCTTCTTTTTTTTTTTTTAATCTTCATTTTATTCAGATATATTCACATACCACGCAGTCATACAAAACAAATCGTACTTTTGATTGTTTACAGTACCATTACATAGTGGTACATTCATCACCCAAATCAATCCCTGACACCTTCATTAGCACACACACAAAAATAACAAGAATAATAACTAGAGTGAAAAAGAGCAATTGCAGTAAAAAAGAACACTGGGTACCTTTGTCTGTTTGTTTCCTTCCCCTATTTTTCTACTCATCCATCCATAAACTAGACAAAGTGGAGTGTGGTCCTTATGGCTTTCCCAATCCCATTGCACCCCTCATAAGCTACATTTTTATACAACTGTCTTCGAGATTCATGGGTTCTGGGTTGTAGTTTGATAGTTTCAGGTATCCACCACCAGCTACCCCAATTCTTTAGAACCTAAAAAGGGTTGTCTAAAGTGTGCATAAGAGTGCCCACCAGAGTGACCTCTCGGCTCCTTTTGGATTCTCTCTGCCACTGAAGCTTATTTCATTTCCTTTCACATCCCCTTTTTGGTCAAGAAGATGTTCTCCGTCCCACGATGCCAGGTCTACATTCCTCCCCGGGAGTCATATTCCACGTTGCCAGGGAGATTCACTCCCCTGGGTGTCTGATCCCACATAGGGGGGAGGGCAGTGATTTCACCTTTCAAGTTGGCTTAGCTAGAGAGACAGGGCCACATCTGAGCAACAAAGAGGCATTCGGGAGGAGGCTCTTAGGCACAACCATAGGGAGGTCTAGCCTCTCCTTTGCAGCAACCGTCTTCCCAAGGGTAAAACCTGTGGTACAGGGCTCAACCCATCAAACCACCAGTCCCCTATGTCTGTGGTCACGTTAGCAACCATGGAGGTGGGGTAGGCGAATACCCCTGCATTCTCCACAGGCTCCTCAAGGGGGCACTACATCTTTTTTTTTCCTTGTTTTTCTTTTTTTTTTTTTTAATTTCCCTTCTTTTTTAAATCAAACGTATGAAAAAAAAGTTAAAAAGAAAACAAACATACAATAAAAGAACATTTCAAAGAGACCATAACAAGGGAGTAAGGAAAAGACAACTAACCTAAGATAACTGCTTAACTTCCAACATGTTCCTACTTTACCCCAAGAAAGTTACCTAATATAGCAACATTTCTGTGAACTTGCTCCTACTATATCCATCAGAAATTAACAGACCATAGTCATTCCTGGGCATCCCCAGAACGTTAAATAGCTTATCTGTTCTTCTTGGATTATTGTTCCCCCTTCCTTAATTGCTCTCTATTGCTAGTTCCCCTACATTCTACATTATAAGCCATTTGTTTTACATTTTTCAAAGTTCACATTAGTGGTACCATACAATATTTCTCTTTTTGTGCCTGGCTTATTTCACTCAGCATTATGTCTTCAAGGTTCATCCATGTTGTCATATGTTTCACGAGATCGTTCCTTCTTACTGCCGCGTAGTATTCCATCGTGTGTATATACCACATTTTATTTATCCACTCATCTGTTGAAGGACATTTGGGTTGTTTGCATCTCTTGGCAATTGTGAATAATGCTGCTTTGAACATTGCGTGCAGATATCTGTTCGTGTCACTGCTTTCCGATCTTCCGGGTATATACCGAGAACTGCAATCGCTGGATCGAATGGTAGCTCTATATCTAGTTTTCTAAGGAACTGCCAGACTGACTTCCAGAGTGGCTGAACCATTATACAGTCCCACCAACAGTGAATAAGAGTTCCAATTTCTCCACATCCCCTCCAGCATTTGTAGTTTCCTGTTTGTTTAATGGCAGCCATTCTAACCGGTGTTAGATGGTATCTCATTGTGGTCTTAATTTGCATCTCTCTAATAGCCAGTGAAGCTCAACATTTTTTCATGTGTTTCTTGGCCATTTGTATTTCCTCTTCAGAAAAATGTCTTTTCATATTTTTGCCCATTTTATAATTGGGCCGACTGTACTATTGTCATTGAGTTGTAGGATTTCTTTATATATGCAAGATATCAGTCTTTTGTCAGATACATGGTTTCCAAAAATTTTTCCCATTGAGTCGGCTGCCTCTTTACCTTTTTGAGAAATTCCTTTGAGGTGCAGAAACTTGTAAGCTTGAGGAGTTCCCATTTATCTATTTTCTCTTTTGTTGCTTGTGCTTTGGGTGTAAAGTCTAGGAAGTGGCCGCCTAATACAAGGTCTTGAAGATGTTTTCCTACATTATCTTCTAGGACTTTTATGGTACTTTCTTTTATATTGAGATCTTTCATCCATTTTGAGTTAATTTTTATGTAGGGGGTGAGGTAGGGGTCCTCTTTCATTCTTTTGGATATGGATATCCAACTCTCCCAGCCCCATTTGTTGAAAAGACCATTATGACTCAGTTCAGTGACTTTGGGGGCCTTATCAAAGATCAGTCGGCCATAGGTCTGAGGGTCTATCTCCGAATTCTCAATTTAATTCCATTGATCTATATGTCTATCTTTGTGCCACTACCATGCTGTTTTGGCAACTGTGGCTTTATAATAAGCTTCAAAGTCAGGGAGTGTAACTCCTCCCACTTCGTTTTTCTTTTTTAGAGTGTCTTTAGCAATTTGAGGCATCTTCCCTTTCCAAATAAATTTGATAACTAGCTTTTCCAAGTCTGCAAAGTAGGTTGTTGGAATTTTGATTGGGATTGCATTGAATCTGTAGATGAGTTTGGGTAGAACTGACATCTTAATGACATTTAGTCTTACTATCCATGAACATGGAATATTTTTCCATCTTTTAAGGTCCCCTTCTATTTCTTTTAGTAGAGTTATGTAGTTTTCTTTGTATAGGTCTTTTACATCTTTGGTTAAGTTTATTCCTAGGCACTTGATTTTTTTAGTTGCTATTGAAAATGGTATCTTTTTCTTGAGTGTCTCTTCAGTTTGTTCATTTCTAGCATATAGAAACATTACTGACTTCTGTGCATTAACCTTGTATCCCGCTACTTTGCTAAATTTGTTTATTAGCTCTAGTAGCTGTATCGTCGATTTCTCAGGGTTTTCTAGATATAAGATCATATCGTCTGCAAACAGTGACAGTTTTACCTCTTCTTTTCCAATTTGGATGCTTTTTATTTCGTTGTCTTGCCGAATTGCCCTGGCTAGCACTTCCAGCACAATGTTCAATAACAGTGGTGACAGCGGGCATCCTTGTCTTGTTCCTGATCTTAGAGGGAAGGCTTTCAGTCTCTCACCATTGAGTACTATTCTGGCTGTGGGTTTTTCATATATGCTCTTTATCATGTTGAGGAAGTTTCCTTCAATTCCTACCTTTTGAAGTGTTTTTATCAAAAAGGGATGTTGGATTTTGTCAAACGCTTTTTCAGCATCTATTGAGATGATCAATTGATTTTTCCCTTTTGACTTGTTAATGTGTTGTAATACATTGATTGATTTTCTTATGTTGAACCATCCTTGCATGCCTGGAATGAACCCCACTTGGTCATGGTGTATGATTTTTTTAATGTGTCTTTGGATTCGATTTGCAAGTATTCTGTAGAGGATTTTTGCATCTATATTCATTAGGGAGATTGGCCGGTAGTTTTCCTTTTTTGTAGCATCTTTGCCTGGTTTTGGTATTAGATTGATGTTAGCTTCATAAAATGAGTTAGGTAGTGTTCCATTTTCTTCGATGTTTTGAAAGAGTTTGAGTAAGATTGGTGTCAGTTCTTTCTGGAAAGTTTGGTAGAATTCCCCTGTGAAGCCATCTGGCCCTGGGCATTTATTTGTGGGAAGATTTTTGATGACTGATTGGATCTCTTTGCTTGTGATGGGTTGGTTGAGGTCTTCTATTTCTTCTCTGGTCAGTCTAGGTTGTTCATATGTTTCCAGGAAATTGTCCATTTCCTCTACATTATCCAGTTTGTTGCCATACAGTTGTTCATAGTATCCTCTTATAATTATTTTAATTTCTTCAGGATCTGCCGTTATGTCACCTTTTTGATTCATTATTTTGTTTATATGGGTCTTCTCTCTTTTTGATTTTGTCAGTCTAGCTAGGGGCTTGTCAATCTTGTTGATCTTCTCAAAGAACCAACTTTTGGTGATATTTATCCTCTCTATTGTTTTTTTCTTCTCTATGTCATTTATTTCTGCTTTATTCCTTGTTATTTCTTTTCTTCTACTTGGTTTCGGATTGGTTTGCTGTTCATTTTCTAGCTTCTTCAGTTGATCCATTAGTTCTTTGATTTTGGCTCTTTCTTCCTTTTTAATATATGCGTTTAGTGCTATAAGTTTCCCCCTTAGCACTGCTTTTGCTGCATCCCATAGGTTTTGGTATGTTGTGTTCTCATTTCCATTCGTCTCTATATATTTAGAAATTTCTCTTGCTATTTCTTCTTTAACCCACTGATTGTTTAGGAGT
The DNA here is from genome assembly GCF_015220235.1 of Choloepus didactylus. Classification (NCBI taxonomy): domain Eukaryota; kingdom Metazoa; phylum Chordata; class Mammalia; order Pilosa; family Megalonychidae; genus Choloepus; species Choloepus didactylus. Next base: position 187,270 of record NW_023637624.1, on the reverse strand, counting down.
GTGTTGTTTAACCTCCAGGTATTTGTGAATTTTCTAAGTCTCTGATGGTTATTGACTTCTAATTGTATTCCATTGTGGTCAGAGAATGTGCTTTGAATAATTTCAATCTTTTTAAATTTATTGAGGCTTGTTTTATGTCCCAGCATATGATCATTCTGGAGAAAGTTCCATGAGCACTAGAAAAGTATGTGTATCCTGGTGATTTGGGATGTAATGTCCTGTATATGTCTGTTAAATCTAATTCATTTATCAGATTGTTTAGGTTTTCAATTTCCTTATTGGTCTTCTGTCTGGTTGATCTATCTATAGGAGAGAGTGATGTGTTGAAGTCTCCCACAATTATTGTGGAAACATCAATTGCTTCCTTTAGTTTTGCCAATGTTTCTCTCATGTATTTTGTGGCACCTTGCTTGGGTGCATAGACATCTACGATTGTTATTTCTTCTTGCTGAATTGCCCCTTTGATTAGTACGTAGTGGCCTTCTTTGTCTCTCAAAACATCCCTGCATTTGAAGTCTATTTTATCTGAGATTAATATTGCAACACCTGCTTTCTTTTGGCTGTAGCTTGCATGAAATATTTTTTCCATCCTTTCACTTTCAGTTTCTTTGTGTCCCTGTGTCTAAGATGAGTCTCTTGTATGCAACATATTGATGGTTCATTTTTTTTGATCCATTCTGCGAATCTATATCTTTTAATTGGGGAGTTTAATCCATTTACATTCAATGTTATAACCGTGAAGGCATTTCTTGAATCAGCCATCTTATCCTTTGGTTTATGTTTGTCATATTTTTCCCCTCTGTCTATTAATATCCTTTATTGTACCCATACCGAATCTCTTTAGTAATGAACCTTTCTCCAAGTCTCTCTGTCCTTTCTTTGTTTCTCTGTCTGTAGGGCTCCCTTGAGTATCTCCAGTAGGGCAGGTCTCTTGTTAGCAAATTCTCTCAGCATTTGTTTGTCTGTGAAAAATTTAAGCTCTCCCTCAAATTTGAAGGAGAGCTTTGCTGGATAAAGTATTCTTGGCTGGAAATTTTTCTCACTCAGAATTTTAAATATATCGTGCCACTGCCTTCTTGCCTCCATGGTGGTGGCTGAGTAGTCACTACTTAGTGTTATGCTGTTTCCTTTGTATGTGGTGAATTGCTTTTCTCTTGCTGCTTTCAGAAATTGCTCCTTCTCTTCTGTGTTTGACAGTGTGATCAGTATATGTCTCGGAGTGGGTTTATTTGGATTTATTCTATTTGGGGTTCGCTGAGCATTTATGATTTGTGTATTTATGTTGTTTAGAAGATTTGGGAAGTTTTCCCCAACAATTTCTTTGAATACTCTTCCTAGACCTTTACCCTTTTCTTCCCCTTCTGGGACACCAATGAGTCTTATATTTGGATGTTTCATATTATCTATCATATCCCTGAGGTCCATTTCGATTTTTTCAATTTTTTCCCCATTCTTTCTTTTATGCTTTCATTTTCCATTCTGTCATCTTCGAAGTCACAGATTCGTTGTTCAACTTCCTCTAGTCTTGTACTATGAGTGTCCAGAATCTTTTTAATTTGGTCAACAGTTTCTTTAATTTCCATAAGATCATCCATTTTTTTATTTAGTCTTGCAATGTTTTCTTTATGCTCTTCTAGGGTCTTCTTGATTTCCTTTGTCTCCCGTACTATGGCCTCATTGTTCATCTTTAGTTCTTTGAGTAGCTGCTCTAGGTGCTGTGTCTCTTCTGGTCTTTTGATTTGGGTGCTTGGGCTTGGGTTATCCATATCATCTGGTTTTTTCAAAAGCTTTATAATTTTCTGTTGTTTTTGGCCTCGTGGCATTTGCTGAACTTCATTGGGTTCTTTTAGGTTTTGTAGACCAATTGAAGTCCTTATCTCTAATTTATCAGATCTACAGCTTCGTGGAGTACACTTTCTCTAACTAACCAGCAGGTGGCATCCATGAGCCACCTGTTCTCCACAAGCCAGTTCTCCCCTGCTTAGCCTTTTTGGTGAGTGGGGGAGTGAGTCTTGTGGGGTCCAATTGGTGTACCAAGCTTGCGTGTGTAGTTGGTGTTGCCCGCCCTGTATGTGGGGCGTGTTTCTGGGCAGTCAGGGAGGGGGGTGGCTCTAACAATCAAATCTCCCTGGTGATCCTAGAGTTTTAAGGCTGCTGCAATAGTCTAATCCTTCAGTTCAGTCCTGCCACAGTTTGTCTCTGCCACTGACCCACAAGTGCTTGGTATTGGCGTATGGCTCCTGAGACTTGCAAGTGGGCCCCTCTTCCAGGCCGTGCACCCCGGGTCCTCTGTTGAGGGATGACTGTGCTATGTCACAGGTGAGGGCCGTCCCCCCAGGGCAGTTCTGGGCTGCTGGGCTGTGTAGGGAGGCTCCCAGTCTGCTCAAATGATGGCTGAATGGGGCTTTGTTAATTCACACTGCTCCACCTTCCCAACTCTGGGACAATTAGCTGAGGTTGCAGGGGAGGCTAATGTACACGCCCAGTTTTGTGGTGTGTGCCTGTTATTTGAAGCACTTCCATCACACTGGGTTGTCTGGGGCAGTTCTGGGCTATGGGGCTGGCGATGGGCAGGAATGTTTCCTGTCCACCAGGATGATGGCTGTGAGCGGACACCCCCCTTTTCTTGGGAAGTTGTGGTGTTTAGTGAATTTTCTCAGCCACTGGATTATTGCGTTTTGTCTCAGAGCTCTCCTAGTTCTGCTCTTGACTTGACCTGCCCAAATTGCAAGTCTTTGAAGCTTTCTGTATTGGGCTTCTTAGAGTAATTGTTTTAGAAAAAGAAAAAAGGATTTAAAAAAAAAAAGGGGGGGCCTCCTCAGAGATCTAATGGGTTATTGAAATGCTAAGAGACAAAGCAACCAGGGCCATTAAGGAAAGGTCCACAGGGCAGAGAGATCAGCTTTTCTTCGGGATTTGCATATGCGCCTCAGGGCCCTTCCCCTTTCTATGTTCACCAGAACTCCAAATATCCTCCGCTTTTATTTTGGAGTTTTTCATGTTGTTTTTTTCTATGCCTGTCTCCTCTCTGCTGGGCTGGCTGCTCTCAGATTCTCTGGTGTCTGGTCTCAGTCTATCTATGGTTGGAGTTTGAATCAGTAGAATGAGATTCCGAGAAGGGCTGCCACTGCAGTTCTCCCTTCTCCTTCCCGGAGCTGACAGCCCCTCCTCCCACGGGACTGAGCCTGGCAGGGAGGGGCGCGGGTCCCCTGGCCTCAAAAACTTACAGATTTCGCTGATCTCAGCAGTTCCACGTTTTCATGAGTGTTGTATGAAGTATGCCCAAAGTCCGATTGCTCTGTGGTGTCCAGTCCACGCAGTTCCTGGCTTTCTACCTACTTTCCTGGAGGAGTAACTAAAACATACAGCTCACCAGTCTGCCATCTTGCCCCGCCTCCTCTTCCTACCTCTTTTAAGCAAGCAAGTTTGAAACAAAGTTTAACAAAACCAAGTTTAACAACTGCAAGAAAAGCCCGGCTGTTTTAGATTGAAATTGGGATGGTTTCCCTTGGGAAGCCTGAGGTTTTTAATTTACTTTTATATGTGATGGGCAGAACCAATTGTTTGCAAAATGGGCGTGCAGAGCTGTGCAATCCAATAAAAATATTATGCGGCCCACATGTGTAATTTTAAATTTTCTAGGAGCCCCATTAAAAAAGTAAAAAGAAACAGGTGGTGTCTGTGTGTGTGTATACATATATATATATATATATATATAACATATATATATATATAATATATTATATATATACAACATATATATATATAATATATATTATATATATACCAATATATCCAAAATATTATTTCAAATACAATCAACATAAAAATTATCGTGAACTTTTACATTCTCCCTCTTTTTTTAAACCAAGTCTCGGAAATAAGTGCGTATATTTCCAGCACGTTTCAATCCAATTCGGACTGGCCACAATTCCAGAGCTCAAAAGCCACCTGTGGCGAGTGGCGACCATACTGGGCAGCGCAGGTCTAGAGCAACTAACTGCATCGGAAGCACCGAGCGCTGCTTTCTTAAGGATGACCATTTAAAGAGCACTTTTAGGCAGACACAGAATAGGACTTACTGAATGATACCCTTTTTATGAAGTTCTAGGACAGGCAAAACTAAGCCAGGAGAGAAATCAGAACAGAGGTGAGTCGGGATTGACTGAAAAGGGGCACGAGGGAACTTTCCGGGGTGATCGAAACATCCTACGGCTCACATAGAGGAAACGATTTACGGCTTCGTTGGGGCAGTGGTTACACCGGGGTAAAATCTGACGAATCTCATCAATCTGCATACTTAAAAATGTGTGCATTATATTGTTTGTAAATTATGCATCAGTGTTGCTGAATGGATGCAAACAACAACAAGCTGTTTTTGCAGCCAAGCTCAGCGCGCCATACCCAGATACAGGGGTCGGTGCTGAAGGCGCGCCCAGGGGGCGAGGGAGGGGACGGAAAGACCGCGCCACCCGCGCGGAGCACAAGCCTCGCGACCTCCGCGCGGGGCTCCACTTCCGCAAACGTGAGAGCGGGCTCTCTGGGCTCCCGGGAGCTGGCAGAAAGGGGGCTGGAGCGCGGCCGGCCCGGGCGCTCCGTTACGCGGCGGCTTCCGGGAGGGCCGTAGCCTGGGGACCGAGCGTTCCCGACTCGGGTCACAGGGCCGCCGAAGGGCGGGCTTCGAAGGGCAGTGGGCACAGGCGGGACGGCGCCCCGAGTCCCCGCGCCCGGGCGTCCCCGGCTGGCGCCCCGCTCGCCGGCCGTGCTCCCGGGCTTTGCGTGCACGGGCTTCCGGGCCGGGCCTGGCTGCAGGCGGGTCTCGGACTCCGCCTCGGGCGCCAGCGGCAAAGAGGACAAAGGCGCGCACCACAGGGCGGATGCGGGAAAGACGCGCGCCGAGGACCCGGGCTCCGGGGAGGGGCCCAAGGCGCGGGAGAGGCACTGGCGGGGATTTACCTGCGCGGTGGTGGCGGCGCCGGGGCGGGTGGCCGGTGGCGACAGCGGGTCTGCCCCGCGGCCTGCCCGAGGCTCACCTGTTGGCCTGGTGAAGGGGCGGCCCCCAGGGGTGTCCGAAGTCCCCACCCGGGCCTTCCTGCGGCGCCCGCCTTGCCCACCTCTTGTGCTCGGCCCTGCAGTCGACCCCGCTGACTCACGCTGGTGAATTTAGGGCTGGCACCCGGCTTTGTGGAGTGGTCTCAAGCCGGGAGCCGCTCCTCCCTGGCCGTGGCTCACTTTGCACAGGCACTTCGGGGATGCGGAGCACCTCCGCGCTTGCCGCCGGGCCCCAGCCCCTCTGCAGGCCCAGAGCCGGGCTGCAGACCTCCCGCCCGGTTCCCACCCTTCCTCACTATTGTGAAGAGCTTTGCTTTTACGAATGTTTGCTGATCCCCTACTACGCGCCAGAAAGTAGCAGAAGTGCTCGGGAAACAACGAAACAAAACGAGGTTCTCGCCCTTTGAAGTCTGGTAGAACTACCTATCTACTGGAACCATAAGGTTCAGTGTAACGTTACCGGCATAGCAAAGAGAAGCTGCTGGGGGGGTGGGGGGGGTGAGAACTTTTAGAGCTTCACAGAGGGACTTTTTTTCAAAGGGTGTGGAGGCCGGCTGGTGTTGGGAAAGGACACAGGTGGTTAGGAAGGCAATGAGAAGAACATAACAAACCACTGACGGACCAAGAATCAAACATTTGAGCATCTGCTAGGAAATCTCTCCCTTACAAAAGTTTTTGTTTCGTTTCGCTTCGTTTCGTTTTTGTTTCTTTTATTTTCATGGTTACCCTCATTTTACAAATAAGGAAAATTAGGCTGAAATGGGTAAGTAACTTGCTTGGGGTCAGTCCTTTCACCCTGGGATGTCCATGCTGTTAACACTACACCTTCCTACCCCCTGTAAACAAAAATGCATATTCTAGAAATTACCTTCCGCGGGACTTAAAGGTTTTGCTTTCCTTGGAGTGGTCCAAGGAGGCAGGGAGCAGGCAGAGAGGTCGGTGGGCAATTGGGCTTACAGGATTGGAATTGAGGAGAGGGGTCTAGGCAGGGAGTGAATGGTGTACGGGAGGTAGGTAGAGGAGGTCATCGAAGTTGTTGAACTAATGCAAAGAGGCAGTGGAGAGAAAGAAAAGAGGGCTGTGGAGCACCAACGTCATTTAAGGGGGGAATCTGTTTAAACACCACAGGCCATTAAGGCTAGTGATCTAATTTATCTATCTGTACTTGGTTCCCTGTGATCTCAAAGGAAGATGCTGGCCTTCTCTGGTCCTCAAAGCTACTCCCTAAGGAGAACCAGCAAAAACAATTAAGAACAGCGACTCAAAATACTTGTACAACAAGGTGCACAGCAGCATTATTCACAATGGGCAAAAGGTGGAAACAGCAGTGTCCATCAACAGATGAATGGATAAACAAAATATGATGCATAAACACAATGGAATATTATTCAGTCCTAAAAGGAATGACATTCTTATGTATGCTACATGGATGAACCTTGAAGACATTATGCTAAGTGAAAGAAGCCAGATACAAAAGAAAAATATTGTATGGTCCTACTTACATAAGATCTTTAGAATATGCAAATCCATAGAGGCAGAAAGTAGGTTAGAGGTTAGAGGGGCCAGATGGAATTATTGTTAAATGGGTCCAGAGTTTCTGTTTGAGGTGATGAAAAAGTTTTGGTAGTGATGGTAGTGATGGTTGCTCAACATTATGAGTGTAATCAGTGCCCCTGAATTGTACACATAAGAATGGTTAAAATGGGAAATTTCATATATATGTTTCTATATTTGTTAATAATTTTTAATATAGAAAATTTCTACATATGTCACCACAATAATTTTTTAAAATGCATTGAGGAGGAGCAGCAACTGCAGACAGAAAGGAAAGAAGTGAGAGAAGATGGTGTTTTGAAAGGTGGATACTCTGTGCTGCCAGGTGCTTCAGAGAACACCGAGGAAGGTAAGGACTGAAAAGTGCTTCAGATTTAGGGATAAGAGGGTGGTTTTATGGGAACTCCTTTAGCAGTGCAGTGGGATCAGAAACCATATTGCCCAAGGATTGAAGAGTAGGGAAAATGGAGATGGTGAGTCAAGACTGCCCTTCTGCAAAGCCTGAGTAGAAGAGGGGTCAAAGCTAAAGGGCAATGGAGGGGCAAAGGAGAGATTATTTTAAGTTGAATACGTTTTTGGGTCAAAGGGAAGGAGGGAGAGGTTGGAAATCCAGGAGAGAGGGGAGGTCCCTGAGAGTCCCAGGGAAGAGCTACAGAGTACAGATGGATGGGATTAGCTTTGAGCCAGAGGACGAATATCTCTTGCTTTGAGATTGGAGGGAAAGCGGTAAGGAAGGGGGCATACACGGAAAACTTGTCAGTTTAAGGATGGAAAGTTAAGGGAGTTTGCTCCAAGAGGCTTCTGCTTTCTCTACAGTACAGGAGTCAGGGCTATCTATGGACATTAGAAGAATCTGGAGGAAGGTGTAAAGTTGAGGAAAGTGTGAACATTTTAGTGGGAGACACCAGAGTGACATGTTAGCCACGTGTCATTGACGACCTAGTGGAGTTTAGAAACCATGTTTGTGTGGTGATGTCCAGCTATAATTTTAGAAGATATTTATATAGAGCTATATAAATATAGATATTTATGATAAAACCAGAGTTTGCTGGCTGGGTAGCATAGAAGGACAAGAAGGTGAGGAAGTTGAGGGTGCAGAAAGAATGCAATTGTAGTAATGGACCAGAAGTCTAGTTTGTAGAGGAAAGGAGTTAAAACACAGCAGAGAGCTAGGAGTCTTGGAGAAAGAAGAGTCAAAAAAGAAGTCTCAAGTCAACGAGAGACCATGAGAATGAGAGAACTGGGATGTTGTCACCAGTGATGTTGTAGTTGAAGGCTTCAAAGGGGAAGCAGTTCCCAGACATGATACAGTTTAGTGTATGGCCACTGAGATGGAATCAGAAAGTAAGCTGGAGATCATTGGAATTGGGTCTAGAGCCTGCAAGGCTCTAGGAGGGTGGTGGGAGTTCAAGAAGAGGAATAAATTGAGGCCAAAGCAAGCAAGTCTTCAGTGAATGTGGGGGAGTGACCCTGAAGCTAATAGATGACAGCAACAGAGAAGTGTAGAGGGTTGTATAGCAAAATTAAACGAATGCAAAACAAAAAGGAGTTTCTCCCCACCATGGGTGAAAGAGCAGTGTTGTGGAAGAAGCGGTAAGGAACTGGGGAATACTAATGTTAACTTCTGGGAAAGTGAGCAGAGGCTTCACTCAGCCAGGCACCCTTAAGGGAGACCTAGGTCTCCATGAAGGCCCCCCGAAATAATAACAAAATAAAATAAAGGAGGAGACACCTTGTAAAAAGGTTGGGGATAGAGAGAAGTTTGTTAACAAGTCTTCCAGGAGACGTAGTGGAAAGGCTGTTTGTGAAACATGTTGATATCCATGGTAAAGACTTCAGAACTGCCATGTATGTAAGGATTTCCTCCCACCCACATTTTAGTACTTCATTTCCTCTTTATAACCAGGGCAGTTATAATGAGGAACCTGAGGCTCAGAGTTGCGAGGGGTCTTGGCCCAGGGCACCTGAGTTAATATGAGTGGCAAAGGCAGGCCTTCAACCCAAGATGTCTGTCCCCAAAGCAAGACTCTTCCCAATAGGATATAGGGCCTCATCTGGTTATATTACTCTATTACTCTACAAGGCAGACAGCTAAAGGATATGTCCTAAATGCAAGAGGGTTATTATGATAACTATTGTATCATTAATCCAAAATGAAAAAAAAAATGAACAGAAAATCAAATTTAATAACAAGGCATGGACTGAGTTGTGGCAGGGGTTATCTTCATTGAACAAGTGTTTACTCATGGCCTGCTATAGACATAGCATTGTGTTGGACCCTCAATCAAAAAGAAATGAAAAGGAAACCCCTTATTAAGTCAACTGCTCATCATCTTTTATAGTCTCCTATTCGGGTGAATTTTACCTTTAAGGATGATTGTAAAACGGTCTGTCCCCTGGGGAGTACAGCCTTCACCATGGGTTTGGGTTCTAGTGGAGGTAAAGTAAAAGTAAGGCTGAATGGGACAGGCCCCACCTCTGCTGCAAGAAGGGCCGACACTGTATTCCTTTTTGCAGATGATTAACTTGAAGGTAAGAAAGGACAAGTAACAAGTCAGGGTTATTCACCTAGTAGATGATGTAGTTAGCACCCCCATTGTAGGCTTCTGACTCAAACCCTAGGCTCTTTCCAGTCATACTTGAGATAACTATCCTTTTCTGGCAAGTGTCAACCACTGCACGTTCTCACTGACTTAATAAATCCTAGAAAGACATTGGTCCTAAAATGTCTCCTGACTTTCAATGCTGAATATTTCTGGGTTCTAAAAACTAGTTGGACTTGTTAAGCTAAAATCCTGAATAGAATGTAAATATAGGTCAGGCTGGAAAACTGGGTGGCAGGGAAATCAATTGTAATCAGCCCCTCTCCTCCTCACACAGATCACTGGAACTATCCTATGCTTCTCAAAATGGTGGGGGGAGGGGTCCTTCGCCAACACATTGCTGGAGATTATGTTTGGGAAATATGTTCCTGAGCTTCCTGCTCTGAAGGGTTGTTCATGTGGCCAGTTTCTGTTTGTTTGTTTGTTTGTTTTACATTTCATTATGGAAGAGTTAAACACATAGAAAAGTAGGTATAATAGTATAATCGCCCAGCTTCAACAAATATCAACCCATAGTCAGGCTTGTTTCACTATATCCCCACCCAGGTCCCCTTATCCTGTATTAATTTCAAGCAAATTCCACATATTGTCTGATTTTGTTGGTAAATATTTCAACATGACTCGCTAAAAGATAAGTACATCTTTAAAAACAAACACACAGACAATAGCATTGCCACCCTCTTAAAAATTGATTCCTTAGTTTCACCACCATCCAGTGTCCGAATTTCCAATTCTTACAAATGTCATGTTTTGTTTCTTTTCCTTTTTTTCAATTTGTTTGCTTGAATTAGGAACCAAATAAAGTCTACATGTTGCCATGAGTTTTGTCTCTTTAATCCATAGGTTGCCCCCTCCATCTCTCTAGCCCTATTCCTTCCAATTTATTTAAAGAAACAAGGTCGTTTGTCCTGGAGTTTCTGGGTCTGGATTCTGCTGACTGTATCCCATGATGTCCTTTAACACGTTCTTCCGTCCTCTCTATTCCCTGTAAATTGGCAGTTGGACCTAGAGATCTCGGGCCAGTTTTTATTTCGGTTCAGGAGACGGCCGCCCATTTCTGTGGGGGCCTGGTCCAGCCGGATCTGAAAGGGGAAGACTAAGACACCAGCAAGCTGCTTATAGGCAATCATAAAATGAGACTAGGTGGGGCTGTGGCGAAGACGACGCGGTGCAGACGCCTAGATCAGGGATCACTCACTCACTAAGTCAGGGAAGTGATGCATGAGCTGCCAGCGACGAAGGTGCCATAGAGGCACGGAGACGGACAGATGGGCTGTTCCCACGTCGCTCCGGCTTCCGGCCACCTGTCTGAGTGACGCGCGGGGTAGAGTCCGGGGCAGGCGACCAGCGCTGGGATCTCCAGTGACCGTGTCCACGGCGGCGGCCCCGCGGGCGGGATGTTCCGGGGTCTGAGCAGTTGGTTGGGCTTGGAGCAGCCGGCGGCGGGCTGCAGGCAGCCGGAGAGAAACAGACAGCTGGAGGGAGACGCTCCACCCGAGCAGCACTCCGAGGAGGTGGTGGAGTCGGCGGAGGAGGAGCCACAGCCAGCGGGGGACCAGGAGCTCTTCCACCAGGCCAAAGGCCTCGGCAGTGAGTCTCCCCGGCCCCTAGGACTGGAGAGTGTGGGGGAGTGCCCGCATCCTTCCTTAGTGCGCCCAGGGGCATGGGCCGGACAGGGCGGGGGAAGGGGAGAAGAGTTGAGGAAGGTGAGCCGGGACAAGAGGGATTGGTGAGGACCTTAAAGGCTGGAACTTCATCGAGCGCCGAGTCCTATGCCTGAAGTTCGTGGTGACGTTGCAGTCGTTGCAAAGTTTGTAAACACTGGGATCAGCGCCACAGGAAAGCGGTGAAGCCCGACTTCTACAGTTTGACAAGGAATCATTTTGTTCACCTGACCATGCCCCCACCCACCCCGGGCCTGAACGTGGGCGAGCTTGAGTTGGTTGCAAAGTGCCTTTTTTGCCCTTAGGGCAGAGCGTGCTGTCCGAAGTTACTGAGTGTTTCAGTCTTGCTTGGCTTATTTTTAGTTGCAACGGGACCTTTTTGAGATGTGAGTAGATGAATTTGATTTGAGGAGAGAGGCCTTATTAGGTACTTGGGATAGATAAAAATGGGACCCACTGAGGAAAAGCAGGGTATGGATGTTTTCATAGAAAATAGAGACATTTCCATTTGTCATCAAGGGAGTACCAAAACTGGCTTCTTAAAACTTGGGTTTTTATTGTCCACTTGAAACCTCGGGTTTGTACTTCGTGATAAAAACCTTTGAAAATTTTTTAATAATTTTTTTAATTTTTTGCTTTATCGAAAAATTAAAACGAACAAACAACACATTTCAAACAAAACAAAGGATTAAGAATAACAACCTAAAATAACTACTTTGCTTCAAACATGTTCCTACCATACCCCAAGAAAATCAACCAACCATAATCAAACAAAGGTATAAGAAAAACCAAATAGCCTAAAATAACTACATTGACACTAATTATTTAATACAATAGCTTTTTTTTACTTTGTCAAAAAATTAAAAAAAAAAAAACCAATTCAAACAAAACAAATAAGAAAAACCAAGTAACCTAACATAGCTGTATTGCTTCCAATATTTTAGGTTTTGTTAGGGTTTGTTAATAAATATGTTTTTGATATGGGTATCTACTTTGGAGCTAATGCACTTACTTGTGTCTTTGTAAAATGTTGTCATCTCTTTCCTCAGCAGACTATTCTGATATTTAGGGAGGCTGAGGTTAGATGGAAGTATGCACACACATTGTTTGAGGACTTAAAGTTTCAAAATACATGAGAGTTATTTTGTTTGTGAAATTTATGTAATTTGAGAAAGAGGTAAAGATTCTAGTTTATATGCAAACTTTCAGAGACAAGAAAGATAATCAGATTTTTTTTATTCTACACATTGATCCTAAGAGGTGTATTATCTTTGAAAAGACTCATTTATGTTTTGAAAAAATGAAATTAAGCACCACGGACCCTGACTCTCAGTGAGTAGATTAGTTTCTTTAGTCTTTTTTATTTTAATTGCACACCACAGTTATCATCTTGGTATATATTCTTCCAGATATTTCTTTATGTACACACAAAAATATGTTTTTCCTAACAAAATTGGTTTATATTATGCATATCTTTTTTTTTAATTAGAGCAGTTGTAGGTTTATAGAAAAATCATGCAGAGAGTACAAAGTTCCCATATTCCCTCTCACACACAGTTTTCCCTATTATTAATACTTTGTATTAATGTGATACCTTTGTTATAACTGATGAAAGAATATTATTATAATTATACTATTAACTATAGTCCATAACTTACATTAGGGTTCACTGTATTGTCCAGTTCTATAGCTTTTTAAAATTTTTACCTGGTAATGTATATGCAACCTCAAATGTCCCCCTTTTAACCACATTCGCATAGATAATTTGTACATACCTTTTTAATTTTTAATTTTTTTATTGTGATAACGTATATATTCCATAAAATTTGCCATTTTAACAATTTTTAAGTGTACAATCCACTTGCATTAATTACATTCACAGTGTTGTGCTACGATCACCACTCCCCATTTCCTACACATTTTTGTCACCCAAAACAGAAACTTTACCCATCAGACAATAACTTCCCATTCTCCACCCCCACCCTTGATAATCAACCTGTATTCTAATTTCTGACTTCATGAATTTACATATCCCAATTCTTTCATACAGTGAAATCGTACAATATTTGTCCTTTTGTTTCTGGTTTATTTCACTCAACATGAGTGGTCTTCAAGACTCATCCATGTTGAGGTGTTTATCAGAACTTCATTCCTTTTTTACAGCTGAATAGTATTCTGTTGTATACCACGTTTTGTTTATCTGTTCATCCTTTGATGGACACTTGGGTTGCTTCCACCTTTTGGCAGTTGTGAATAATACTGCTGTGAACATCTATGTGCAAATACCTGTTTGAAATTCTTTTGGGCATATACATGAAAGTGGGATTGCTGAGTCATGTTGTAATTCCAGACTTTCTTAGGAACTACCAAACTTTTCCACAGTGGCTGCACCATTTTACATTCCTACCAGCTATGTAGAGGTTTCCAGTTTCTTCACATGCTTGCCAACACTTATTTTATTTCCTTTTTTTTTCCAATAATAGCACCCTGATGGGTGTGAGGAAAAGGCACATGGGGTGAAGTCCAGGAGAAACCAGGCTCAAGCTTCCAGTTATCCTCTCCAGTGGAGTTAACACACTCGCCCGGCAATGACGTGGGATAATATGTGCGAAGTGTTGCCAACCAGGGTAGCTCACTTAAGCCTTGGTTTCCATGGTTTCTATTGGGGATCAGTCACATAGTCATGCAGCACCTACATGATTGACCTCAACTACTCAGACTCCAGCCCCCTAAAGCAGAAACAAGTATTCACCATAAATCACATTGTTAACATAAACTGTCTGATCAGATTGGTACTGTGTGGTCCAAGGCCTCAGGCATAGGAAAACACTCTTAACAGGTGGAATATTCCAGAGGCTTAAAGCTCCTGTCCCAAGAGCCCACCTACAGCCAATCCAGAAGGCAAGTCTTTCTTGGGAATGTGCAGGAATTGAGCACTCTAGGCCCATTGAGTTAACCCTCTCCTGCACAGGACCCCCAGCTCACTTTTTACTTCCTTGGAGTGCCTTCCCTACTTAAGTCAAAATTTTCTCACTGGATTTTATTTGCATTTCCATAATGATTAATAACTTTGAGCATCTTTTCATGTGCTTACTGGCCAACCCTTTGTATTAGTTTCTTTAGTCTTTTTAAATCTGCACGGAATCCCCTGGGAGCCCCAGGTGTTTTGCAAACATTTGCTGAGTGCCTGCCTGCGAGATAAATATTTCCTGGCCCTTAGTGACCTATTTGTAAATTTAGGCAACTTGCCAGTTACCTGTGGTGGACACCTCGGCCTACCTTCCACTCCCTCACCCAGAACTAAACCTTCTGATCCTTGGCTCTCCCTCCTAATACACTTATTATCTCCTGTGATGACCTGCTTCAAAAAGAGGGAACAGTTTATAGGGGCACTCACTTAAGGGGCTTGTCCCTACCTCCCTGAAGGACTCCCTGCCCTACAGTAACTTTTCTTGTTTAGCATGAACTAGTTTGTTTTGTTTTTTATTTTTGTGAAAGTTGACCAAATTAGAGCTTTATCTGCACTCTTTCTAAAAATTCCCCATACCTCTGGGAGAATTAAATATCTGAATCATTCATACAATTTAAGTCAGTGGGAGGGTGGCCAAAGATGAGCTTTGACTATTTCAAAACTGTTCCTAATACCAGTCCATGCCCAGGAAAGGAGGAAAGGCCACCTCCTCTTCCTTCTCCTTTGAAGAGATGAGTATTGCAGTGGAACTGTGTTAATTAGGCCATCTTCCTTTTTTTCCTGTGGGGAAAGTGCATTTCAAGTTCCAGATGCCTTGCCTGCAAACTTAAGAGGGCTGGAAAAGTAATGTATGTTGCAAAGTATGTTTGCTTTTTACAGTAACCCAGGTGTACCACAAGGAGGCCAATGAGAATGGCAAGGAGCTTGGATCCCATAGCTTATGAACAATACTTAAAAGAACTGGGGATTTTAACTTGAAGAAGAAACTTAGGAACATTGCTCAGCATTCTGGTAGAAAGGAAGTTGTTTTATGTTACTCAAGAGGTAGAAAGGACAAGGGAGGTGAAGAGAATTTTCTAATTAGAGATGAAGAGATTTCTAACATTAATAACTAACACTCTTCAAAGTCAAGTGGTCCTATCCCTGGAGTGGGGCTACTGAATAGGAGGTTGAGGTAGGTACTTCAAAGGTCCCTTCCAGCACTTACGATTCTAAAATTGTATAAAATATAGTATCTCTCTGTAACAATATTAATTTTCTAAGGTTCTGCCTCTGCTTATTATTTTCCTATTCTAGCAGCAGGACATATACTCGCGCTTTCTCTCTGTTTACTCTGTTAAATATAAGCTTTTTCTAGCCCTTGACAACCTTCACACCTTTTACCTTTATTCCATCCCTTTTCGCAAGCTCTGTCACTTGCTCATCTGACATGAGGGAGCATGGCATTGGGGCACAAGTTTGGAATTTTGAGACATATATCCTGTTTGGGTTCCCTATACTATTTACTGTCTTTATTATATCGTTTGCAAATTTGCAGAAAATTTGGCTGAGAATTAGAAAGGAATTCCAATGAACAGGCTTAACTGGAGGATGTTTATTATTTACATGTGGGGAATCCCCAAGACCACCCCCAGGTTTGGTGATTTGCTGGGAGGGCTCAAGGACTCAGCATATAGTCATACTTAACAGCTATGATTTATTACAGGAAAAGGATAGAGAGCAAAATCAGCAAAGGGAAAAGGTGCATGGGGCAAAGTCCAGAGGAAACAAGGCTCAAGCTTCCAAGAGTCCTTTCCCAGTGGAGTTGCACAGGATGCACTTAATTCCTCCAGCAGTGAGTGGTGACAACGGGTGAAATACCTACCAGGGAAGCTCATTAGAGACTCAGTGCCCAAGGATTTTATTGAGAGCTGGTCACATACATACCCTCTGCCTAGCAAGTACCAAAACTCCCAGCTCCCAGAAGGAAAGCAGGTGTTCAGCATAAACCATATTCTTTGTATGAATAGTTTAGATACAGGTGAACCATTCTTACCTGTTAGGGAATGGTGACAACCCTCCCAAATTCTAAATTCTCAGACACCAGCCAAGGGCCAACCTTGCAAACAGGACTTTCCAAGGGTAGCATTCTCGAGCCTGCTGTGTTCACTCATTTCTGCACAGTTTACAAGAAGTCTGCAGATGGGAGGCCTGAGGGTTGGCTCCATGGTTCAAGGATATAAAGGAACCAGGCTGTTTGAATGCTTCCTCTCCTCCATTCATAGGGTGGGATTTCCGGCCTCAGTCACACAAGGCAGCAACGGAAGCAGAAAGCAATAGACCGGGGCTCTGTCTTCCTGCATCTCCGTTTTCATTAGGATAGTAAATCTTTCCCAGCTGCTGCCTTGCAGGTTTCCCTTTAAGTTTTTGGCCAGAGCTGTCACATGGCTTTTCTAAGCTTCAAAGGAGTCTAGGAAAGCAAGTATCTGGCAAAGGGATGCTGTTTCCTTGGTTGGTATAGACTTACCATGATTCATTCTCTGGGGCCAGGCACATTGGCACCCAAACAAAATTGGGGTGGTTTGGGCAAGGAGGAAAGAGGTAAGCTATTGGATGAGCAGTCAGCAGAGTCTGCCACTGTCATATTGGGCGACTTATTTATCTTCTCTGAGCCTCAGTCCCCTTATCTGTAAACTGGGCAGATTGTATCTTCTTCCCAGGAAAGTTGTGACAAGAAAATGACATAATGAAAATGAAGGTGAAATACCTACTTTATATGTTAGATATCTGCCCCCTCCTTCCATAAGGTTGCTGAGTTGTAGCCGTTCTCAAAACTTTTCATTTGACTTCATGTTCTCCTTTGGTGGCTACTTCATTTCAGATCCTCTCTTTTTGCCTGAGTCCCTGAAGTGGACATTTTATTCTCCTGTTACTTCCTATTAACTTATCAGATTTTTCCTTAGTCTCAATTTGTTCCTAACCACTTAATAAAAATTGTCTTAACCTGATTTCAGATGATCTCGTTACAAAATTAATAAAGCACTTCTTGTCTTTCTCAGTTTTCTGTCCTGAAAACCTGTTGTTCTCTCCTACTTCTCACTCCCACTCACCTCAGAACCCAGGTCACTCTCCAGTTCCTCCTGGGAAACTGTTCTCCCTCCCTTCTCTCCATGACTCCTCCTTGTTTAATGAGTAATCTTCTTCCTCTTGTTGTCTTTGTTCTTTCACATACATATTTTTTTTCTTTAGAAACAAATATTCCTTGAGGGCTAGATTGTGCTTTCTCTAACATTCAATGTGTTCAGTGTATTCCATCCACGGAGTACTTAAAATCTAAGTGATAACTGAGATTATTATGCTCAAATTCCAGTTTTTAAATGACAGTCCTCCCTCAGAATAAAAAAAGACTGTTCTAATTAATTTTTCCATTCCTGAGAAAAACCTTAATAAAGGGAACCCTTCTTTAGATTTGTCTATCTGCAGAGACTATTTTTAGAAAGTCTTGTGGCAATCTACCAATTTTTCATATCACTCTGGGTAAATAGACTAGTCATAATCAAAGAGAAATAAGTGATCTCCCTAAAGCTCAGCCTTATTTTGTCACTCCCCATTCATCCATTCAACAAGTACTTATTGATCACCCACTGGAGTTACAACGGTGTACTGGACAGTCAATCCCTGCCCTGATGGGGCTTAAGGGTCTAGCCGAGAAGACAAACATTAAGCAAGTCTTTGATAGAGTGTCAAGGATATTGTCCATCGGGCAAGGCAGGGTGCTGAGGGAACATGTCGTAGGCCCACTTACTCTAGTCAAAGAGCCTGGGAATATTTCCCAGAGGAAGTGATATTCAAGTGGAGACCCAGAAGATGTGTAAGAGTCAACCAGATAAAGAGAAGGCAGATAAAGAGAAGGGATAACACATTTGAATCTTCCTTGGAGATACGAAAAGACTTTCTGTGTGGTTGAATGAATGTAGAATGGGGGGGGGGGTGGCAAGAATGAGACCAGAGATAAGTAGCATCCAGTGGCACAGTCACAATGGGATGTTGGTTTGACTGACAGATGCCAACAGACAACCGGAGAAAGTAGACTTTGTTTAATGGCCAGGGATATGGTGAGTTGGGGAGATGGTCATTCAGATAAGGAGAGAATACTGCACGCTCCCAGATACTGGTGCAAGTTGCCTGATTCCCAGGCAGTGATGCTGCCAACAGTAAGGATTTAAACAGGACTGTGAGGCTCCCTTTGCCATTCTTATCAGGATTTTCTACCTGCCTGCCTATTGTGAGAGTCGACATGCCTCTCCCTCAACAACAGCAAGTAACAGATGGAAAACTTCCTTAGTACAGACCAAATATTTACTGCGAGAGGGAATTCACAGGCCAGGTGCCCAGGAGCCATCCCCCAAGGACCTGCCTTAGGTCCCTTCCTACAGGCCAGATTCTGTAAAGAGTGTTATGCTTTGAAGTGACGTTTGTCCACCAATAAGCCTTTATTATTACAGGGCAGTAGAGCCTCTATACATACATTATTTCAGGTCTTTGGGGATGTTAATTTTGTGTTTTGGTTTTGTTTTGTAAAGATGAAGTTTGTTCCAATTTTAATCTTGTTCTACATATTAGCTCCTTATTAGTTAAGAAAGATTTATGTATGTGTTTCTATTAGGGCTTGCCAATTTCTATTTATTAAAAATTTCCCCAAGAGGCAATAGCCTGTTCAAGAACATTAACCAGATGTGTCCCCTTTTCCCATAATGTCAACTCCCCTTTTCAACATGACCAAGTTAGGGTGGTCACTGCCTAGACATCCCTGAAGATCAGAAAAGTGATTAAACTAGAGGAAGGCATAGTTACAGACAAAATGGAATTTACAAAGGATTATGAATACTGGATCTCTGTGTAATTTTCTTCTTGGTTGCTAGGGTATTAGAATGGCTAGAGGGAAAGAACTGAAATGATGAAACAGTAACCCAGAGCATCCTTCAAAATTTGTTCAGTAGCTCCTTGTTAAGTTGTAGTTTGAAAGTTGTCACCTTTTTGTAAATGTGTTATATTTCACAATGGGGAAATAACTGAAACTATGGTACTGTAACTCATGGCATTTTTGGAAGTTTCCTATATAACTACTTGTTGGAGCATGCTTTGAAGGATGTTACCTTTTGCATATGTGTTACGTTTCACAATAGGGAGATAGCTGACACTGGAACTGTGATCCATAACATTCTTTGAAATTTGCTCTCTTAACTACTTGTTAAATTGCGCTTAGAAAGTTATCACTTTTATGTATATATGTTATATTCTACAATAAAAAAATTTTTTTAAGTTTCCCCAGATATGCCACCAGATGGGCTACTCTGGGAAAGAGGGACAATTTTTTTTCTTTAAGCAAGAGAGGAGGAGTGAAGTTGAAGGGGAGATTGCTTACTGAGATAAGTTAGAACTAGAGACTTGAGAAGGGCAAGAAAAGTTGAAAACAGGGGTAGCATACTGTCTTTGAATGACATGAGTTAAAGGCCGGGTATGGATAGCCAGTCCACCAAGAAAGTAGACTACTGTCAGTGATTTCCATTCCTCTCAAGTCCTAATTAATAGGGAACGTGTTCTGTAATATTAGACTCTTACAAGATCTCTAAAAGATAAAAGTCACAACTACAATAACTATTGTGCCTGAACGGAAATAGATTTCTTTTTATTCTTTGCAGACTATCTATTTAACTTTGCATCTGCTGCTGCAAAAAAGATAACTGAATCAGTTGCAGAAACAGCAGAAACGATAAAGAAATCGGTAGAAGGAAAAATAGATGGCATCATTGATAAGGTACATTTAAATATCTTTTGGGGGTAGAAATTTATGAAACTTAGTAGCAACTAAAATAATCATCCCTTCTTCCTATGAATTTATTTACCCAAGCAGAATTTCATATTATTCTGATAAAAATATTAATTGAGATTTTTGGCTTTATCTTTCCTTTTGCGTAAGAAGTGGCTATGATATAAATTTTTCCTAACTTTTGGAAAATATTCAACTTCGCAAATCATGAATTTAATTTGAAAATATAACTATTTCAGAACATATTTCCACTTGTGCATCATTAGGTTAGGTTTTGAAAGTCCTAGCCCATTAGAAAAAAAACTCTTTTAAGAGCCTCAGGAGTGAGTTTGTTTGATTTTTGCAGTGGTGGTGGGGTCTGAGCTTCAGGAAGGTCATTTAGTTGGTAATCACCTAATTTAATTGGTAATGCACTAAGGAGGCCATCAGTTAAACCTTAGATATATTGTCATCTAGATATTTTTGTTGCATGTACTCCTTGTTAAAATGAGTTTTTACCTCTTTTAAGAATTTTTTATGGAGTACAAAAATTAAATGATTAACCATTTTATTTTGCTTTTGAAAAGATAGTCCTTCGTAAGGGGGGAGTGATATGCTTAAAATTCCAAAATATAGAAGATCCCCTTGTGTTAGGAAACTGAGGGAGTGTTACTTTTTTAACCTTCTTAGTCACAGCGAATGAGTAAAATGTCTCAAAGAGACTTCTAAAATCTTGAATTTAATTCTTATCTAATAGTAAATTTTTCATAGTAATTTGGTTCTTTATGTATTCTTCCAGCAGACAATTATAGGAGATTTTCAGAAGGAACAGAAAAAATTTGTTCAGGAGCAACATACAGAAAAGTCAGGTATGGTATAGGTTTGTTTTACATGACTTATTTAATCTGTCAAATTTTTTCGAGCATCTGTTATGTGCCAGACACTATGGTGAGGCTGTCATAATACAAAAATGGAGGGAAAAAAACTGTCCCCATCCTTGGGTAGCACAGAAGCTAGTCAGGGAGAGAAACCCATAAACCTCCAAGGTTTAAAGCAAGGGAGTAAACTGTCCCCTGCAGCTGGGATGTTGGGTAAAGTCAGCTGGGGAGCTGGCTCTGAAAGAGGGGAAGATAAGCTATATATACACATAATAGGCACTTCTTCTCCTCAGGAGAAAAAGCAGGAGAGCATTCCAAGGGAGTGACTGGAACCTGCAATGACAGAGAGACATGAAGAATCAGGAGTTTTCAAGGAACTTATTCAACAGATTTATTTGCTGACAAATGCTCGTTTAAACGTTTGCAGTTATAAGGTCTCAAAATGCCTAATTTTGACGTTTGGTGGCATTCAAACACAAAATGAGCCTCATGACTTTAAATATGGCAAAAATAGAAAAAAGTAATCCAATCAGTTTGAGCTGTGCCACAAAGCACTGTGGTTGGTCCTATGGCAAATGACCATCAGGCATTGTACCTAGGTAGACTCAAAAGAGTGAAGAAACTCTTTTGGACAAGTAAATTATACAAGTTAGCATGACTAGTGATTAACTAGAAGCGGTAAAGTTGATCCTGGCTTGGGGACCTGGTGTAGAAGCTGGCTCCTCTGAGATAGGAAGTATGGGGGAGAGGGTGAAAGGTTAGGAGGCAATTTCATTTTTGAGGTATAAATTAGGCATCTAGGTGACAGGAGCATGTGCAAAGGCAGGAAGGGAAAGCAGGTTACGGTACATCGGGGACTGCACAGTGTTCAAGATACCCACAGATCATATAGATCTGCGCTGTCCAATAAAATAGCTACTAGCTACACATGGCTACTTAAATTTAAATAAATTAAAAATGCCATTCCTCAGACAAACTAGCTATATTTCACATTCTCAGTAGCCATATATGAGAACATGTGGCTTCCATATTGGACAGTGGAGAGCTAGAGCATTCCATCATTGCAGAAAGTTCTTTTGGTCAGTGCTGCTCTAAATTAAATGCATGTCATGTCGTCCAGCAGCAGTTTGTTGCTGTCTAAAGCATGGAGGAGAATTCAGTCTAGTGATACTGATCATTCATCAAGTCACATCAAAACCATGAAAGTAGGTGAAATTATCCATGAAAAGTGTAGAGAATGGGCAGAAGATCCACAGTGATTAGGGGAGGGAAGAAGGGAAGGGGCTTTACAGTTGTCAAGTACCTGCTAAGGGGTGGGCAGTTCAAACGTAATATGTCATTTACTAAAAGGAGGCAGATGCAGTCAGCAAGGTTAAGGAATAACTAGAAGAGAGAAACTTTGGGGGCCCAGAGAGGGGAGCATTTCAAGGAAGGGTGGGCCACCATGTCACATATAGCAGAGAGGTCCAATTATCACCACCATGAAGCAGATACTGTGCTGAGTACTCTGTGTGTATTTATTCACTAAATGGTCACAGCAACTCCATGAAGTAATTATTATCTCCATTAAAGGAAACTGACTTAGAGAGAAAAGAACTATGAAGTGTCTATATGTTTGCACAACCAAGAGGTTATTGGTTACCTTAAAAAGAGCAATTAAGTGGAACCAGTGGTTTAAGCCACAAACTAGGTGGCTTAAAACAATTGGAATTTCTTATCTTGTGGTTCTGGAGGCTAGAAATCCAAAATCTGTAGGGGAGAATCCTTCCTTACCTCTTCCTAGTTTCTGTGGTTTGCTGGCGATCCTTGGGCTTCAGTCTCTGCCTCAGTCGTGGGCTTGAGTCTGCGTCTCCTCTCCCCTTCTTATAAGGACACTGGTCACATTGGATTAAGAGCCCACCGTACTCCAGTAGGACCTCATTTTAACTTGCCTAATTCCTTTCAGAAAGACCCTATTTCCAAATAAGGTTACTTTCTGAGGTACTGTCACTTTCTGAGGTACTTTCAACTTATCTGTTTTGAAGGGACACAACCATTCACAGTTCCCCTCCATACAGGATCCAGTCTGTCAGATACTACATTTTTGTCATGTCTCTTAACCCCCTTTAATCTGGAACATTTCCACAGCCTTTCTTTGTCTTTTATGACCTTAATGTTTTTGAAGAATACTGTGGTCCCCCCCCCCATTTTTAATAGACCGTTCCTCGTTGGGGCTTTGTCTGATATTTCCTCATGATTATATTCAGGTTATACACACATCTTGGCCATAATACTGCATAGGTGATGTGTCCTTCTCAGGATATCACCCCGTCGAGCTGGTGCATCGCTGAAACCAGTATTCTGGGTCACCTTCTGGTTTTTATCTAGTATTTTTCACCGAGGTGTTTTTTTGCCCTGTCTCACCTAGCCGCCATCTTAGGTTCTCCCAGAAAGGCATGTTCTTAAATCTGATTCATTCCTGTGGGTGTGGACCCATTGTAAGGACTTTAATGAGGCTGCTTCGGTTAAGGTGTGACCCACCTCATTGAAGATGTGTCTTAATCACTCTTACTGGAGTCCTTTATAAATGGAATGAATACAGAAAGAGGAAACTGGGAAGAGAAGGGAGAGACCAGCAGACACCGCCATGTGCCTTGCCATGTGGCAGAGGAGCTGAGGATCTCTGGCAGCCAGTCTTGGGTAAGAATTGCCTTGCTGATGCCTTGATTTGGACATTTTTTCTCTGCCTTTAAACTCTAAGCTAATAAATTCCCATTGTTTAAACCAGCCCTTTTCATGGTATCTGCTTTCAGCAGCCTAGGAAACTAAAACAGTTATATGCCTAGTAGCAGAATTGCTGTGTCATAAGATAGCATGTGATTTTTTTTCTTTTAACCAAATATATACATGTGCAAGATTCATAAATTAAGTCTGGGTATTGTGGGGAATGTTCGTATTTGAAATGCAGTGGTAAATTATGTAACAACTTGCTCCTCTTTCAAAGCATGGATTGCAATGTCACCATTGAAACCTGTTTTTCTGTTTTCCTATTTGCCATTAAAACCTTACAGAAGCAGCAGTGCCCCCATGGGTTGACAGTCATGATGAGGAAACAATTCAACAACAAATCTTGGCCTTATCAGCTGTAAGTTTCTGGTTATGAGACCGGGTATTGAACATACTTTCTTCCTGTCATGCCGTGTCTATGTTAACATGACTTTATCCTTAGTAGAAATCTTTTCTTGTACACAAATTTTCAATAATTTGAGCTGTTGGGACTGTACACATCAACTTTCACTATTTTTTTCACTGATTTTTAATTTGCTTATCCTTAAGTTATTTTTTCCTTAATGTAAAAGTATAGCCTATCATGTACAATAATTATTTCAGCCTTAAAAGGATTCTAGTATATTAAGATAATCTTTTGAGATATGCTCTAATATAAAGTTTTTAAGCAGAATTCTAATTCTTCCATATGAAATGGTTGTATTCCAAATTTTCTCTGTAACTCTCTAATGTATTTGTTTGAAACTATTGGAAATTGTTAGGAGTAAAATTCCACATGCTGTCCCACAAAATCTTTTCTCAGGACTTCAGAGAAAATGTAGCAAAAGCAGCTAACAATTGGGTAGCCATTGATGGTTGGAGAAAGTCCTTTCTCACACCTTATCTTTTTTGAGCCTCCCAGCAGGTCCAGATAGGTAGGAATGTCTATCCTCATTTTACAGGTAAGGGAAGGAGACTCACAAATGTCACAACTATTATTTGCTTATCTGTGCTGTCCACCTAACTGTGAACTCTTACAGGACAGACGCTAGCTTTTATCTCCTTATCCTCAGCACCTAGCATGGCAAATGACTCAATGAATAGCTCTTACTACTGTATCAATGTTGTTAAGCTTTTATTTTTAACCCACCTTTAATTTTTTTTAACCGGACAAGATCATAAATGGAACCTCAATACATAAAACAAATATATAGAACTGGTCTTTACCTCCTTTCCTTTGCCATCCCTCATGGTCTTTTTTTTTTAAGCAGCTTTACCGAGATAAATTCACATTCCATACAATCCATCATAAGAGTATAATCGTTGTCTTCTAGTATATTCACAGAGTTGCACATTCGTCCCCACAATCAATTCTAGAACATTTCACCCTGAAGAGGGTTCACTATGTTATCTAGTCCCATGTTTTATTCTCTCCCCCATTGTCTTTAAAGGATTTACATTTAGTAAAATGTTTAAAGGATTGAACATCCATTACTACTTCAGTGTGAATATTATGTATTTTGTTTACTGATTACACTGAGGTCACATACCTTCTTATCCCAAGGTGACAAGTGGGATCCTGAGAGTCAGTGTCATTTGAGGACAAGCATGAAATACTGATTAAGTCCCCACGGCTCCTCTGCCCCCCAGACCTGCTCCTCTCATCTCCTCCAGCACAGAAGATTCTGGTTACTTACCATTTCTCTAGCACAAACCTAGGAGTCTCCTTTGAGTCATCTCCCCTGCCATCCCCCACTCATTACTGTCTCCTGTCAGTTCTATTCGCAGAATGTGGTTCCAGTCTACCTCTCTACTGCCACCACCAGGTCCTGGTCCCCTCATCACCCACCTGAGGCATCCAGATTGCTCTCCCATTCTTGCCCCTTTCTGGTACAGTCTCCTTTCAGCACCCAGAAGGATCCATTTATGGCAGAAATCACTGTGTATCACTCTGTTACAGAGAACCTTCTAGTGGTGTCTCATTGTTCTTAGACTAAAACCTAAGCTCCCTCCCCTGCCTTCTGAGGCCTTTGACCTCTGCCAGCGTCTCCGCCTCCTTCCTCGGATCCTGCTCCTCCAGCTTCCAGCATTCCAGCCACTGTTTCTTTCTGTTCCACATCTAGGCCAAGCCCTGTCTGACTATGGGGCCATGGTACCTGCCGTCCCCTCTTCCTGAACCCCCCACCCCACATCTTTCCTCAGATATCAGCTCAGATGTGACCTCATAGAGCCTTTCCCTCACCACTCTTTCATCCTTCCACTCTCTTATCCCATCTCATAGCCATAGCAACCTAAACCTCATCCTTACCTCTGCCTTTCCCCGCCCCCCAACTCAAATGTAAGTTCCATGAAGGCACAGACCTGATCCTTCCTGTTCACAGCTCAGTGCAGGGAGCCCAGCAAGTACTGCACGCACATCTGCTGAACAGATGATGTATGCACACATTACACGCCTGAAGGGAGTTCTGAGATTTTGGCATGACCCAGAGGCTTCGAACCCTCTTCAGTGCCTCTTTTATAACGGCTGCTAGATTTGTTAAGAGAGCAACTAAATTGCTATAATAGAGAGAAAAAAATAAACAAGCTTAAATAAGCCATGAGTTTATTTCTCTCTCTGTCTCTCCCCTTTCTGTCTGTCTTGTCTGTCAGTCCAGAGGTAGATGGTCCAAGGCAAATAGGGGGGCTTTGCTCCATGAGGCATCCAGAGACCCATGTTCCTTCTGTCTTTTCCTTTACTAGTCCCTAGGATGTTGTCTTCTGTATGGTTGAAGCCAACTCCCTAATACTGTGATTGTTTCAGCAGGTGGGAAGAGGGAAGGAGGTGGGCATGCAAAACCATTTTAAGGACAAGTCCCAGAAACTGCACCTGTCACTGAGTCTCACATCCCTTTGGCAGCTTAGACACATGGCTAGCTTTAGAAGCAAGGGAGCCTGGGAAATATGGTCTCTGGCTGGGTATCACACCCCCCAGCTAGAACTCAAGAGTTTTGTTCTTGAAAGGAAGGAAGGAAGAACAGTGGCAAACTGGTAGACAACAGGCAGTCTCTGCCATCATTGCCTTAAATTCTTTGACTTAGCCAGGCTAGTTTGAGAGAATTCAGAGTAAAATAGAGTAACTCTTTAATCTACCCAAATCAGGGAGTCTTTAAGGCCACATAATATGTCAAAAGAAGTTGCCAGTACTGTTTTTATTAGGTGCTTGTGAGAATTCAATTCAGCAATTTTTTTTTTTACTTACTACACTGGTCCAAGCCTTGTGCTAGACTTGAGATAAATTAGACACAGTGACTACCCTCAAAGAGCCTATTGGCTTACTAGAGAGCTGCTAAATAAATGCACATATAATATTATTCCCTGTAATAAGTGCTGTAATACAGGATGCTGAGGAAGAACAGAAGAGAGGGGTATTTCATGTATTTGAAGATGGAAAAGGATGGTCCCAAGGAACTTCTCAGAAACTATGACACTGGGGCTGATGGTATGGGACGTTGGGGGATGGGGCAGGGTTTGACATTCCAGGTCCAGGGTATTGCAAGTTGTTTGGTGTGATTGGACTGTAACATACAATTGGGAAGTTGATAATGATCCAGATCATGAAGGACCTTTTTATAGTACTAGAATAAGTTTAGAGTTTTATCTTGAAGTCAACCACTGTACCTTTTGATGGATCATGGATTCTGTGGCCCTTACTTTCAAGTGCTCTGAGCCCTCATTCAGCAGCATGAAAAATTCATTTGAAGCTTTTATTTATACGGTACTTTCAAAGGCAGGCTGGCTGATGGCAGGGCAGGGGGAGTGGATATAGATGTTTTGCTCCACTACTCTACCACAGCAGACATTCCTGCACCAGGCCTTTTGCAGCAAAAGTTTGCATGAGACACAGTCCGCAGGAGTTGTGCAGATTGCCTGAGGAGGTTGGAAGCATGCCGGGATCTCAGTGTCCCTGCAGTGTTGCCACACCATGGGGTGGTGTTCTCTTGCAAAGTCAAGTGACTGTCCATGGCTAAAATGGACAGAGCTGAGAGCAGGGTAGACGGCTCACTGAATGTACAACTGTGATAGACTGGGCCTTCCCCCTGGCAGGGGGAAGATTTGGAGTCCCACTCTGCCACTCTGCTATCCATCTGACCTTGCACAAGTCCTGTTTTTCCTTCCTAAGTCTGTTCCCTTATCTGTAAAATAAGGATGGAGGAGCTTACTTCACAGAATCATTACCAACAAGCTGGACAGGGCAGAGCACCCGGTCCCGATGCTGTTGCCCAGCCAGAGTCTGATGAGGGAAGAATCGGGCCTTTCCCAGGCTGGACGCTCTCTGAGGAGAACTTTCTCTCCCAGTCACCAGAGTGTTCCCAGGCATTTGGTCCAGGGGTTGATCTGGCCGAGCTCAGTGGCAGTGCCTGGGCACAGCCTTGCCTGCATGTTCTGTCCCAGAGGGCTGGTACAGAAAGCACAGTCTGTACACATCTATGAAATGAGTTAGATTATGGATTTCACTTTACCTGATGTGACCTCTATGGTTGGTTGATTCTTCAACTTCACGTTAAAATGTTTTTAGGAGTATTTATACTACTTTTCACATACTTAAAGGTGCCCATTAAAACAAACACATGTTTGTATGATTTCTACGATTCAATTTCCTGGCCTCCTAAGAGTCACTTTCCAATTGAGATTGTTAGAAAATATCATACCAAAGGATCAGTTGTTCTCAGGCCTCAAAAACAACAACAAAAAAACAGCAACAAAAACAGAGTAATGGTAGCTCAGTGGGCTTGGTGGCTGAAGTCGTTAGGAAGAATTAAACATATGTCAAATGAATGATCCATTGTTGCATATTAATTGCATTTTGTAATTTTTACTCCATGTGTTTCCTTTTCATCAAAAGACAAAAGGAATTTCCTCCGTGACCCCCCGGCCGGTGTGCAGTTTAATTTTGACTTTGACCGGATGTACCCTGTTGCCCTGGTCATGCTCCAAGAAGATGAGCTGCTGAGCAGGATGAGATTCGCTCTTGTTCCTAAACTGTAAGCAGTGTGGTCTCAAGCTAGAGTGCCACATTCACACAGTGTATATTTACATTTCCTAATGGCCTTGCTTATGCGTGTAGTATCATGGAAGAATCATCAGGATGGGGCCAGAATCATCTCAGACTATCTAATCGTAAGCTTTATAGACTCTGCTACCCTTAAGCAGCTCTTCTCTTACAGTCACTTTCACATAAAAAGCTAGCTTCCTGGCCCAGCTTTGCCATCACAAATGTGGTAACTATGTCTTATAATGTCTTCATCTAAGGCAGGCCCTGTCCTGATTCACAAGCTTGAGTCTCAGTATTTTCTAGTACTTCTCATTGATTTTCTTCCGCACCATCAGTCTTTTTTTCTATTATGCTTTCTTCCTAACTCCCCCTGCACAACTTGGCCCATTCTAGGAGTCCTGAATCTTTTCTAATCAGCCAGGCTGTAGAAAGGCATTCTCCCACCCTTTTGTCATTTCTAGCAAAATATTTTTAGAACATAAAAGTAGCAACACTCCAGCAAAGAACAAAAACAAAATTGTATATACCCTGTAGGTCACCAAACCCGTTTCTTGCCTGTCCCTGGTTTGAAGGGGAGTACATTTTTGTGTGCATGTATATGTTCATGATTTCGTTTAGTCTTGTTGTGTTCTGCCTTGGAGATTTCATTTAATTACTCTGAGGCAAGCACAGTTATCAGTGGTTTTTTAATTATTATAGTGAAACAGTCACAGAAAAGTTGGAAGTACAGTATAACAACTTTTTTCCTGAATCTTCTGAGAGCGAGTTGCTGACCTGATGCCCCATCGCCCTGAAAGCGTTCATGTGTATTTCCCTACAAACAAGGAATTCTCTGATATAACCACAGTACTGCCATCCAAATCAGGAAATAATCATTTACTCATCAGACCCGATTCAAGTTTTGCCATTTGTCCCAATGATGTCCATTTTAGAAAAGAATGCAGTTCAGGCTCAGCACATTGCATTTAGTTGTCGTGTCTCTTTAGTCTCCTTTGTCCTATCAGGTGGCACACCTGTCCTTTTGTCCCATTGCTGTTTACTTTAATCCCTTGATTAAGATGGTATCTGCCAGGCTTCTTGTCTGTAAAATTAATTTCCCCCTTTTCAACTAATAAATATGTTGTGGGGAGGTGCTTTGAAATTGTGTAAATATTCCACTGCTCATCAGATTTTCACTGTAGTCTTGTATTCATATCTGTATGGACTTGTGGTCCTGTTTTATGCCATGGACTATAATCCATTGCTATTGTTATTTATTTTATTTTTTTTAAATCTTAATTTTATTGAGATATATTCACATACCATGCAGTAATACAAAACAAATCATACATTCACTTGTTCACAGTACCATTACACAGTTGTACATTCATCACCTAAATCAATCCCTGACACCTTCATTAGCACACACACAAAAATAACAAGAATAATTAAAGTGAAAAAGAGCAATTGAAGAAAAAAGAACACTGGATACCTTTGTTTGTTTCCTTCCCCTATTTTTCTACTCATCCATCCATAAACTAGACAAAGTGGAGTGTGGTCCTTACGGCTTTCCCAATCCCATTGTCACCCCTCATAAGCTACATTTTTATACAACTGTCTTCGAGATTCATGGGTTCTGGGTTGTAGTTTGATAGTTTCAGGTATCCACCACCAGCTACCCCAATTCTTTAGAACCTAAAAAGGGTTGTCTAAATTGTGCGTAAGAGTGCCCACCAAAGTGACCTCTCGGCTCCTTTTGGAAACTCTCTGCCACTGAAGCTTAATTCATTTCCTTTCACATCCCCCTTTTGGTCCAGAAGATGTTCTCCATCCCACAATGCCAGGTCTCCATTCCTCCCAGGGAGTCATATTCCACGTTGCCAGGGAGATTCACTTCCCTGGGTGTCTGATCCCATGTGGGGGAAGGGCAGTGATTTTACTTTTCAAGTTGGCTTACGTAGAGACAGAGGGCCACATCTGAGCAACAAAGAGGCATTCGGGAGGAGGCTCTTAGGCACAATTATAGGGAGGCCTAGCCTCTCCTTTGCAGCAACCGTCTTCCCAAGGGTAAAACCTATGGTAGAGGGCTCAACCCATCAAACCACCAGTCCCCTATGTCTGTGGTCATGTTAGCAACTATGGAAGTGGGGTAGGCCAATACCCCTGCATTCTCCACAGGCTCCTCAAGGGGGCTCTACATATTTTCTTCCTTTTTTTTTTTTTTAACTTTCCTTTTCTTTTTTTAAATCAACTGTATGAAAAAAAAATTTTTTTTAAAAACATACAATAAAAGAACATTTCAAACAGACCATAACAAGAAATAAGAAAAAGACAACTAACCTAAGATAACTGCTTTACTTCCAACATGTGCCTACTTTACCCCAAGAAAGTTACCTAATATAGCAACATTTCTGTGAACTTGTTCCTCCTATATCCATCAGAAATTAAAAGACCATACTCATTCCTGGGCATCCCCAGAACGTTAATTAGCTTATCTGTTCTTCTTGGATTATTGTTCCCCCTTCCTTAATTGCTCTCTATTGCTAGTTCCCCTGCATTCTACATTATAAACCATTTGTTTTACATTTTCCAAAGTTCACATTAGTGGTAGCATATAATATTTCTCTTTTTGTGCCTGGCTTATTTCGATCAGCATTATGTCTTCAGGGTTCATCCATGTTGTCATATGTTTCACAATATTGGTCCTTCTTATTGCCATGTAGTATTCCATCGCATGTATATACCACATTTTATTTATCCACTCATCTGTTGAAGGACATTTGGGTTGTTTCCATCTCTTGGCAATTGTGAATAATGCTGCTATGAACATTGGCTTGCAGATATCTGTTCGTGTCACTGCTTTCCAATCTTCCGGATATATACCAAGAAGTGCAATCGCTGGATCGAAAGGTAATTCTATATCTAGTTTTCTAAGGAACTGCCAGACTGACTTCCAGAGTGGCTGAACCATTATACAGTCCCACCAACAATGAATAAGAGTTCCAGTTTCTCCACATCCCCTCCAGCATTTGTAGTTTCCTGTTTGTTTAATGGCAGCCATTCTAATCGGTGTTAGATGGTATCTCATTGTGGTCTTAATTTGCATCTCTCTAACAGCTAGTGAAGCTGAACATTTTTTCATGTGTTTCTTGGCCATTTGTATTTCCTCTTCAGAGAACTGTCTTTTCATATCTTTTGCCCATTTTATAATTGGGCTGTCTGTACTATTGTCATTCAGTTGTAGGATTTCTTTATATATGCAAGAAAAATTTGTTCCCATTGAGTTGGCTGCCTGTTTATTTTTTGAGAAATTCCTTTCAGGTGCAGAAAGTTGTAAGCTTGAGGAGTTCCAATTTATCTATTTTTTCTTTTGTTGATTGTGCTTTGGGTGTAAAGTCTAGGAAGTGGCCACCTAATACAAGGTCTTGAAGATGTTTTCCTACATTATCTTCTAGGAGTTTTATGGTACTTTCTTTTATATTGAGATCTTTCATCCATTTTGAGTTAATTTTTGTGTAGGGGGTGAGGTAGGGGTCCTCTTTCATTCTTTTGGATATGGAAATCCAACTCTCCCAGCCCCATTTGCTGAAAAGACCATTATGACTCAGTTCAGTGACTTTGGGGGCCTTATCAAAGATCAGTCGGCCATAGATCTGAGGGTCTATCACCGAATTCTCAATTTGATTCCATTGATTTATATGTCTATCTTTGTGCCAGTACCATGCTGTTTTGACAACTGTGACTTTATACTAAGATTCAAAGTCAGGGAGTGTAAGTCTTCCCACTTCATTTTTCTTTTTTAGAATGTCTTTAGTAATTTGAGGCATCTTCCCTTTCCAAATAAATTTGATAACTAGCTTTTCCAAGTCTGCAAAGTAGGTTGTTGGAATTTTGATTGGGATTGCATTGAATCTGTAGATGAGTTTGGGTAGAATGGCATCTTAATGATATTTAGCCTTCCTATCCATGAACATGGAATATTTTTCCATCTTTTAAGGTCCCCTTCTATTTCTTTTAGTAGAGTTATGTAGTTTTCTTTGTATAGGTCTTTTACATCTTTGGTTAAGTTTATTCCTAGGTACTTGATTTTTTTAGTTGCTATTGAAAATGGTATCTTTTTCTTGAGTGTCTCTTCAGTTTGTTCATTTCTAGCATATAGAAACATTACTGACTTATGTGCATTAATCTTGTATCCTGCTACTTTGCTAAATTTGTTTATTAGGTCTACTAGCTGTATCGTCGATTTCTCAGGGTTTTCCAGATACAAGATCATATCATCTGCAAACAATGACAGTTTTACTTCTTCTTTTCCAATTTGGATGCCTTTTATTTCTTTGTCTTGCCAGATTGCCCTGGCTAGCACTTCCAGCACAATGTTGAATAACAGTGGTGACAGCGGGCATCCTTGTCTTGTTCCTGATCTTAGAGGGAAGGCTTTCAGTCTCTCGCCATTGAGTACTATGCTGGCTGTGGGTTTTTCATATATGCTCTTTATCATGTTGAGGAAGTTTCCTTCAATTCCTACCTTTTGAATTGTTTTTATCAAAAACGGATGTTGGATTTTGTCAGATGCTTTTTCAGCATCTATTGAGATGATCATTTGATTTTTCCCTTTTGAATTTTTAATGTGTTGTAATACATTGATTGATTTTCTTATGTTGAACCATCCTTGCATGCCTGGAATGAACCCCACTTGGTCATGGTGTATGATTTTTTTAATGTGTCTTTGGATTCTATTTGCAAGTATTTTTTTGAGGATGTTTGCATCTATATTTATTAGGGAGATTGGCCAGTGGTTTTCCTTTTTTGTAGCATCTTTGCCTGGTTTTGGTATTAGATTGATGTTAGCTTCATAAAATGAGTTAGGTAGTGTTCCATTTTCTTCAATGTTTTGAAAGAGTTTGAGTAAGATTGGTGTCAGTTCTTTCTGGAAAGTTTAGTAGAATTCCCCTGTGAAGCCGTCTGGCCCTGGGCATTTATTTGTGGAGAGATTTTTGATGACTGATTGGATCTCTTTGTTTGTGATGGGTTGATTGAGGTCTTCTGTTTCTTCTCTGGTCAGTCTAGGTTGTTCATATGTTTCCAGGAAATCGTCTGTTTCCTGTACATTATCCAGTTTGTTGCCATACAGTTGTTCATAGTATCCTCTTATAATTATTTTAATTTCTTCAGGATCTGCAGTTATATCACCTGTTTCATTCATTATTTTGTTTATATGGGTCTTCTGTCTTTTTGATTTTGTCAGTCTAGCTAGGGGCTTGTCAATCTTGTTGATCTTCTCAAAGAACCAACTTTTGGTGATATTTATCCTCTCTATTGTTTTTTTCTTCTCTATGTCATTTATTTCTGCTTTAATCCTTGTTATTTCTTTTCTTCTACTTGGTTTAGGACTGGTTTGCTGTTCATTTTCTAGCTTCTTCAGTTGATCCATTAGTTCTTTGATTTTGGCTCTTTCTTCCTTTTTAATATATCATTTAGTGCTGTAAAATTCCCCCTCAGTACTGCTTTTGCTGCATCCCATACGTTTTGGTATGTTGTGTTCTCATTTTCATTCGTCTCTATATATTTAGCAGTTTCTCTTGCTATTTCTTCTTTAACCCACTGATTGTTTAGGAGTGTGTTGTTTAACCTCCAGTTATTTGTGAATTTTCTAAGTCTCTGATGGTTATTGACTTCCAATTGTATTCCATTGTGGTCAGAGAATGTGCTTTGAAGAATTTCAATCTTTTTAAATTTATTAAGGCTTGTTTTATGTTCCAGCATATGATCTATTCTGGAAAAAGTTCTGTGAGCACTAGAGAAATATGTGTATCCTGGTGATTTGGGATGTAATGTTCTGTATGTGTCTGTTAAATCTAATTCATTTATCAGATTGTTCAGATTTTCAATTTCCTTATTGGTCTTCTGTCTGGTTGATCTATCTATAGGAGAGAGTGATGTGTTGAAGTCTCCCACAATTATTTGTGGAAACATCAATTGCTTCCTTTAGTTTTGCCAGTGTTTCATGTATTTTGTGGCTCCTTGATTGGGTGCATAGATATTTATGACTTGCAAGTGGGCCCCTCTTCCAGGCCGTGCACCCCGGGCTGTGTAGGGAGGCTCCCAGTCTGCTGAAATGATGGCTGAATGGGGCTTTGTTAATTCACACTGCTCCACCTTCCCAACTCTGGGACAATCAGCTGAGGTTGCAGGGAAGGCTAATGTCCACGCCCAGTTTTGTGGTGTGTGCCTGTTATTTGAAGCAATTCCATCTCACTGGGTTGCCTGGGGCAGTTCTGGGCTATGGGGCTGGTGATGGGCAGGAGTGTTTCCCGTCCACCAGGATGATGGCTGTGAGCGGACACCCCCCTTTTCTTGGGAAGTTGTGGTGTTTAGTGAATTTTCTCAGCCACTGGATTATTGCCTTTTGTCTCAGAGCTCTCTTAGTTCTGCTCTTGTCTTGACCTGCCCAAATTGCATGTCTTTGAGGCTTTCTGTATTGGGCTTCTTAGAGTAATTGTTTTAGAGAAAGAAAAAAGGATTTAAAAAAAAGGGCCTTTCTCACAGATCTAATGGGTTATTGAAATGCTAAGAGACAAAGCAATTAGGGCCATTAAGGAAAGGTCCACAGGGCAGAGAGATCAGCTTTTCTTCGGGATTTGCATATGCGCCTCAAGGCCTGAGCTTCGTCCTTCCCCTTTCTGTGTTTACCAGAACTCCAAAAATCCTCTGCTTTTATTTTGGAGTTTTTCGTGTTGTTTTTTTTTTTTCTATGCCTGTCTCCTCTCTGCTGGGCTGGCTGCTCTCAGATTTTCTGGTGTCTGGTCTCAGTCTATCTATGGTTGGAGTCTGGATCAGTAGAATGAGTTTCCGATAAGAGCAGCCACTGCAGTTCTCCCTTCCCCTTCCCGGAGCTGACAGCCCCTCCTCCCACGGGACTGAGCCTGGCAGGGAGGGGGCGCGGGTCCCCTGGCCTCAAAAACTTACAGATTTCGCTGATCTCAGCAGTTCCACGTTTTCGTGAGTGTTGTATGAAGTATGCCCAAAGTCAGATTGCTCTGTGGTGTCCAGTCCACTCAGTTCCTGGCTTTCTACCTACTTTCCTGGAGGAGTAACTAAAACATACAGCTCACCAGTCCACCATCTTGGCTGGACTCTATTGTTGTTTATTTTAATGTTCAAATTGTCACTGATTTAGCCATTGGGAGTTCTTTCAAGCTGGCTTCTGCTTTCCCATCGATCTTTGCGCACATCCTTGCTTTTTGGAACAAGATATTCCAGGCTCATCTTGTACTTTGCCTGCCCTTGACCCTGGAATCAGCCAATGAGCCCTGGTTCCTTTTTGTGGAAAATGGTATTTAGAAACCAAGATCTGGGTGCAAGATGTGCTCAGTGCTATTGGGGTATCACTGCTCCTTGGCCCTCCCAGAAGGACAGAGCTGGGAATATGTATGTGCTTGTATATGCACACATACACTCATTTGCACCTGTATTGAATGAAAACCATGTGTCCACAGTGGTATCTCTTAACAGGGATCATTCTAGTTGTTTCCTTTTCTGTATTTGTAACTTCTTTCCCCTGGTTTCCACTATCCTTAATATGTGGACCTAATTGATCAGCCCCTCTGTCTGAAACCAGTCTCCCTTTTCTGCCACCTCCTCAGGCTTTTCTCGCCTCCTCAGGCTCTGACTCCCCATTCCAGTCCACCCACACACACACTTAACCCCACTTGTGTGTCAACACCCCACCCAAGAGGATTTTAATATGCAGCCAAGTTTGAGAACCATTGTAGCTTTCTCAGGTTGAACTGCAGTTAGATCTTTTTATCAACACCCCCCACCTCATTGTTAACTCTTATTGATTGCTAGTTATCAGCAAACTGCCAAAATATTTCCTTTCATAAGCAACAATACCCACAATCCTTTCTTCTCACTGTTCAAAGCATTTAATTCCTAAACAGCAAGTAATTGGAGGAGTCCTGGCTCCCCAGCCAGTCTCCCCAGTTGGCGGTATTGCTCTCTCAGCAGTACTCTGTTTTCCCCATGCTTTGGGCAGAGTGTTGTTATCATTAAAATATCAAGAAGAAGACTCTTCTTTTTATTTGAAAGCAAATGAGAATCTCCTTTGTACCTCACTTGGGATTTGAACATGCTCCTAAGTGTCATCTATTCTGATCTCCTCTACAACAAATAACCCCTGTATGTATTGTACACATGCTTTCTCAAATGTATCGTTGAAGGAAGAAGTGTTTTGGAGGAACTGCTTTTACTGCGTCTCCCTGATAAAGCAGTCAGCACAGGTTACTGCCCTGGCCGCCCAGCAGCAGGCCATGGGGAAAGAGAACAACAGCAGAGAAGATGATTTGCCACTGACAGGTACATTCAGAAAAAAATGCTTCAATCTGTCAAAAGAATTACTTTAACAAAAACAACTTTATCTTAACTTAGAGACTCCAGTGAACTTATCATCTTCCATATACCATAAATGTCATCGTGTGGAAAAATTATTTTCTTTCCAAAGGAAGTGTCCTTCTCTTTCTGCTCTCTCTCTGCCCTAGCTCATCCGCATCTTCCCCAGGCTTTCCTTGACTTCAGTCTGCTCTTCTCATTTCTGGTTATTTTTCCTTAGTTGTCCCTTGATCACCAGTCATCTTCCCCTGTTTTCTTGCCCTTCACTGCATGTGACATTCCATGCTTCCTGGTCTCCCCTCTGATCCATTCCACCTCCTTTCCTTTGTTTCTTTCTCAGTCTTCCATTAAGCCTGATGATGTTTCCTGAATAAGTATAGCCATTAGAGCAGAATTACACTCCATTCCATTCCAAGTTATGAGGATCCAGCTCTCAGACGCTGTTTAACATTTGATTCTTCCTTATTGTGACACTTTACCCCTTGTTGTTTGGAACAATGTTTCATAATATCAGTGACTGTTAATATCTATAATAGTAATTAAAGTAAGATTTATTTTATGCCATATTTTTATTGGGATAACA
The DNA here is from genome assembly GCF_015220235.1 of Choloepus didactylus. Lineage (NCBI taxonomy): Eukaryota > Metazoa > Chordata > Mammalia > Pilosa > Megalonychidae > Choloepus > Choloepus didactylus. The sequence goes on along the minus strand of NW_023637624.1, from coordinate 150,033 downwards.
TATATATAACAAAAATTGCCATTTTAAGTGTTTTTATGTGTACATTTCAATGGCCTTAGTTATATTCACAGTGTACTTTTTTAATGCTATATTTTAATGCTTAATGAGCCCTCGCTGTGTATAGGTGCTAATTATTCCTGTAGGTTTACCTCGCATGAGTTGGGGTAATTTCTTGCTCATGGAATTGTAAATGACTAAGCAAAACCTAAGGTATGGGTTGTACAGACTGTTCTAAGAAATGATCTAACACTGCATTTAGGGACAGGGAAATGTAATGAAGTTGCTCTACACATTCGGATCTGGATGTTAACACGAATCCCAACTGGCTATATCATTATTTAGCATTTCCTTCTATTAAATTTATTGAAAAATGCCATTTGACCAAATATTGCCTGTGTAACAAAATGGGCTTAGGGGGCATATTCAGTAAAGATGGTATATCTGGTAAGGTCAACAAAATAAAAAAAATGGGTCCCATGAGGAAGCAGAGGGCAGATCCAGTGAAGTGGATGCTGTGATTGAGCGTTAAATTTTACTTTGCATTTTCCAGCATTCATGGAAAGGGAGACTGGATGAAAACTTAATTCACATTACCCTAAAAGAAACAACAAACAATTCTTCAATGACTTTTGCTAGCTCTGAAGGCAAACGTTATTTCCTGCTTGAAATCTTATATAAGAGGCATTGAATATGATGATATATTAAACAATAGCCCCCAAAGAAAGGTGTTGATGGTTTCACATGGCTCTTGTAATTACGTCAGAAAAGCTGAAAACATAACTTAAAAGCTCATTTCTGGAAATTACCTAGTATCATCATGCTGGTGGATATTTTACCTGTTATTATAATATGTATTCAGAATTGAATCAAGCAATTATTGTCTCTCTTATTCTCACTTCTTAGAGGCAGTTCGGCCCAAAACGCCAACTGTCATAATCAAATCTCAGCTTAAACCTCAAGAGGTAATACAGTTTTGCATTGTACCTAGTAGTTGGATGTCTGAAATGAAATAAATCTGTATCTAACTCAGATGCCATTTAAAACTACTTATGAATACAGGTTTTATCTGTTTTGAAGTAAAGGCATATGGTACGGCTGAGACATGAGACATTTACTGTCATAAATAATTCTAGATATGTGCATTGGGGATTAGCTAGAATGCTTGAGTGATCCAAACTGAGTGAGAATAATAGACTAAGATGTTAACTCATTTAGTTTCTGAGCAACTTTGCAAGTTAGAAAGTTGAAGGGCAGTGATCTAGCTTATAACTAGCAGAGAAAGGAAATGAAAATTATGCTGCATTATACTATGTGATGACTATAAACAAGAGCTCTACCACATAAACGTCATGTAGAAACCCATTTCAAGAGCTTCATTTGTTGAATTTCAGGATGAGGAAGAGGTTTCTACTAGCCCAGGTGTTTCTGAGTTTGTCAGTGATGACTTTGAAGCCTGTAACTTAAATCAGGAGGATCTGAGGAAAGAAATGGAGCAGCTAGTACTTGACAAAAAAGAAGAGGAGACGACTATATTGGAAGATAAAAAAAAAATATTTCCTTAGTTGATTGTAGAAAATTATTATTCTAAAGCAGATATATAAAAATATGTTGTAAAGTTTGCCTCAAATTGATTCACTTTTTGGTGGATTCTGATAAACATGACCAGGCCTCCACCCTAAGCACGAAGAGGATCTGAAGGTTTTGAGTCTGGTTGGACCTTAGAACCCATCTGATGAAACCCCCCCCACACACACACACATACACACCCATTAGAGGGAGTAGAAACTGAGGCCCCGGGAGGTTAAGTGATTGATCCAAGGACCTCAGCCCCAAAGACAAGTATAGGAACAGGACAAGAAGGTATGTGCTCCTGCTACATGGAGACACTGCTCTCCAGCCTTCCACTTTAAACCCTGGCATTTGCCCAAGTTTATGCTTGTATATAGGAGATTCTTTTCCCAACTGGTATGTGCAGTAGAAGCATCACTTCTGGAAAGGAGCAGGCTGCCTTTTAAAAAAAAATAAGTAATTGGGACAACAACAACAATAAGAACTAGAGCAAGAGGTGGGGCTGCTTTCTTTGACATGCCAGGACAAATTACTGGCTTTCTACTGGATGGAAAGCAAAGAATTGAGTTAATCGTCAAATGCCGTGTGTTTCATGAAGCCTTCCCAGACATATGGTGCTTTCAGGTTGTGTAAAGAGCAATGGCTCATTCTATGATTCCATAAGCTGAATATTCCAAATGAGGAAGTTAGCCTCCCAGAGTTGAGCCTGAAAACCGTGTTCATGCTTTGAAGGGACTCTGGAGGAGAGAATTGGGAAGGAAGATGGGGAAGAGCTGGCAGGGAAAAGGAAAGCCAGTGGGAAAGTGAAAACTTGGGCTTTCTAGGCCTTTGTCCCTGGCTCAGATCCCTCCTACTTCCCTCTGTTTTCCAATGAAAGATGGCTGCCTGCTCCTGAAGAAGGAAGAGGACTCGCCCCATTGACTGTAGGCCATAGCTGCAGCAGACTTCTCCCCTTTTTTTTCTAGCGATGAAGCTGGTAGCAGTGGCCCCACAGGAGACTCTAAAGAGCCTGGGCCAGCTCACCTTTCTGCTCTAGGCAAGCTGTTTTGTCTCTAAATTCCTACTGTATTTCTAATTTGAGCCACTTAATATTTTTTATATATACTATATGTCTTGGCTCCCCAGCTAAATTATAAGTTCCTCAAGGGCAGTTACATCTCATCTTTTCTTTTTAATCTCCCTAACGTACCTAAGATAGATAGAGCTTAGCACTCAGTAAGCACCTAATAAACTTGTGTAAAATTGGTGGTTTCCTACACAACACGCAGCATTTTTTTCCTAGAGGTCACTGCTACAGAAAAATTACAAGCATTTGGTTTTTGTTTTCTTTAGCTACTAAGTTTTTAAAAGATAAAAATGAAGTTTATATTTACTTTCTAAATAGCCCTTGTGTGCGTGTTTTCTGATTGTTTTATAATACTACATAACAGATGCCTTATCCTGTATATAGTTATGTATGTAGAAAGGTATATTATGATATACGTCCAAGCTGAAAGTTGTTGTTTTAAATCTCAACGTGGAAGGCTAGTTTGAGAACCTAAAATGGAGGAACACATAAGAAGCCAGGCTTCGGCAAGAGACTGGGACTTCAGATCCTGGGTTCTCTGCCACTATAGGGAGACAGGATCTTGGCAGTGTAGTGGAGAAGCATGGGATGTGGAACCACTAGGTCTGATTCCATCCACATTTGTCACTGTCAAGCTGCATGATCTTGGACAAGTCCCTTTACCTCTAAACCTTCATTTCCCCCTCTGTAAAGTGTGTGTAGTAGTGAAATGTTGTCTTGGGTTATTCTAAGGATGAAAAGAGTGATATAGAAAACACTTAGCCCAGTGCCTGTCTCAGTAAGTTCTTGACACACATTAGCTGCTTTTGCTACCATCATCGTCATCATCATTAGTAGTGGTAAGAATTAATTTGAAACCAAATATTATCAATTAACTCTGAGACCTGGATAAAGCAAAATAACACCCCAAGTTTATGACGACATATGATGCCTTTCTTCTACATTAACAAATTTATCTTGCTAATTATATTTCTCTTTGGTCGCTGTTAAGATTTCTTCAGTTTTTCTGAGCACGCATAGTGGTGAAACCTGATAACATTTAAAAAATGATCGTGGCCAGGACTTACATAGGTACTTAAAGTTGACTGAATTGTTGAAACCAAAACCAACACTATGAGTTCAGAGAGAATCTTTTCCTTCTCATTTCTTTTTTTCAGAGGATTCTGCAGATTGGGAAGAAGAACTACAGCAGGAACTTCAAGAATATGAAGTGGTGACAGAATCAGAGAAACGAGATGAAAACTGGGATAAGGAAATAGAGAAAATGCTCAAAGAGGAAAATTTGCTGTTTCCTGAAATAAAAGAATAATCCTTAACACTCTGCAAACTGACAGTAAACTCTAGATGTTCAGACTCAATGAATTAGAAGGCACAGAAGAGTATAACTTTATTGAAACTCAAAATTGCTTCATTATGCTTTCATCAAGCTGAAACTTGCTTCTACCTTTTTAAAAAAAGTATACAGAACAGCTATTCTAATAATCAAGAAGGAAAGTTTTATGTAGTATTTATTTAATATAAATCTAGTTAGACTTGTTCTTGTAGTTGGTATAGATATCTTTCTGTTACAGATACTCATATAAAATTTTAGGGTTTTGTTTTCTTTGGGGTCAAAACATAATTTATTCTTCAATCGTGGTTTTCTAACCATTTGTATCCCTCATTGCATTTTCTTTAATATGTGTATATTGAAGTCCTTAAATGAATCAATGACTCTCAAACTGACCAAATTATACCAAAGAATTTGAAAGAAAGCACTTTCAGGATGATTTTGTTGCTAAGTATTTTCTAAAATTCCATCTGGAAGCCAAAAGATAAAATAATATTTGTTGATCATAATGATATAAACGGCACACATTTGACTTTCCAAAATACTGTGCAAAAATATTTGCTTTTCTTTATGGCTTTCGTTTTCCTTTCCTTTTCTTTCTTTTCTCTTTTTTTACTATACCATATTTAATGTTGTTTTCCTAAACTTCACATCATGGTATTTGTACAAAGTGGGGTCGTTCATCCTTTTTGTATTAGTGACCTTCAGAAGCCTGAAGTCTCTTTAAAGTCTCTTGTTCTTGTTTAAATTGTCACCATGTATAAATGTTTTAGCTTTGTCTTAATTAAACTGTCAGTCTTTATTTTTCTGAATACAGCTAATAGAACTTTATGGATTAATCCTACTTGTACTCGGCTGCACCAGCAGGCACATACTCGTGGAATCTGATTATCTTAAAAAAGCAAGGTGGCTTAATGTCAGAAAACTTTGACATTTGCTTCCATTTGAAACTTTCCTGTTTTTCAAGGAGACTTTATTTCAAAGGGTCATAGAATTAAGACACTTAAAATAAGAAAAATGTACATATTCATACTCTTGGCCCCTTACTGATTGATTAGCCTGTGGTCCTCCAACAAAGGTATAGTCAACAAGAGATTGGGGTTACAAGTTCAAGCATTACTCTTCTGTTCATAGTTTGGGATTCACAAGGGTGAATAAGCCAAACTATCTCAGATCTAATTACTTGGGTTATAGCAATAAACTCAAATTTTCTTAAAGCCAGAATTTATTCTGTGGAACAACTGACCCCGTTGCTGCGACACTTCCAATTGGGCCACTGTCATTCACAACTTAGTTTGGGTTCAGAGACGATGATGACTGGCAACTGCTGAGATACTCCTAGAGGGAAAAACTTTTTTCATAAGGTTTGCTGGAGGAAGAGAAACTTGTTAAATGTTTCTAAGTAGCTTAAAAATCCTAGATGTAAACATATCAGGACCTAGCTATTACTATATGCAATAAATTCTTATTGATGAAGGCTGAATAAACACAACAAAAACAAAGGTTTCAGATAAAGTAAAAAGCCTAAAATGGCAATAGAAGTCCAGTAGGGTTGCTATTAACAATTTTACAGGATAATCTTACTGCATTTAAAAACAACCTAAATGTGTAAGATCTTATACAGACTATAAGAATATAGTAATACCTTATTTTCATGGAATCATCAAGGAGCAAAATGTTTTGCTTTGGTAAATTATACAGTAACTGAAGTCTTATTCCTTTAAATGTCAAAATATTTGTAACTATGTTTACTGGAAAATTTCTAAGTATTGCATGCCTAGGGGTTAGCCAACAAGATAAATGATGCATAAAAACATGTAAGCTTCATAAAAAGCTCAAATAGGAACATATTTCATCACACCATAGATATTGTATCTTGCTATGCAGAATGTGGCCTGAGAACCAGCATCATCAGCATCCCCTGGGAGATTTTTAGAAATGCAGAGCTTCAGGCTGTGCCCCAGACATGCAAGATCAGAATCTGCCTGTCTGCAAAAGACTTCTAGGTGATTTGGAATGGACTTCATGGTTTGCAAAGCACTGGTCTAAAATACTAATTTTTCCGGGCAGCTGAGGTTTCTGGTGCTTGTTTCATTTTTACCCTTCCCCTAAATGTCCTCAGATAACTTTTTAGTTGATGTTACAGGTGTCTTCTCTGATGTTCCAGTCGCTACCTACCTTTCCTCACTGCCAAAACTAAGAGCCAAGTATCCCTGGGGAAGATGAATATTCTTGCTAAATCAGATATTTCTAAATATCACATTTCAAAGGAAAATGACTAGGGTGTCTGCATCTCTTCTATGAAACACAGAGGCAAGGCTCTCTGATACCCATTTTACATTGTTCCAGGAGCTTTCACTTCAGTACTTGGGCTGCATCGGGAGGCTGATGTGACTTCAAGTCTGCTCACAGTAGAGGGTGTTGCTGTGTGGATGTGTTTTATGCTTGTGAACTCAAATAATTAAAATATCTTAAAGTCCATACAGCATCAAATTAAACTAAGTCTTTAAAGCCTTCTTAAGGCTCATGGAGTCAATATTATACAAGAATTAACAATATCCTTTTATTTGCAGTCACTGCCCTTTATGGCAAGCAAGTAAATCCTCAGCAGACACTGCCATTCTTAGCAAAGGGTTTTTTTTTAAGTTCAGTTTTATTGAAATACATTCACATACCATACGATCATCCATGGTATACAGTCAACTGTTCACAGTATGATCATATAGTTATGCGTTCATCACCACAATCTATCTCTGAACATTTTCCTTACATCAGAAAGAATCAATAAAAATAAAAAATAAAAGTGAAAAAAGAACACCCAAACCATCCCCCACATCCCACCCTATTTGTCATTTAGTTTTTATCTCCATTTTTCTACTTATCCATCCAGACACTAGATAAAGGGGGTGTGATCCACAAGGTCTTCACAATCACACTGTCACCCCTTGTAATCTACATTATTATATAATCGTCTTCAGGAGTCCAGACCTTAGCAAAGGGTTTTTACTCTACTACAGCAAACTCAGTTACAATGTCAGAACCTCCTTTTTACTCAAAAGTGGTAACTTCTTAGGCAACATGGAAAGTATCCATTTTTAGTTTTTAAAAAGTTAAACTAGAGAAGTTTGTCATTTCAGCGTGAAAGCAGCAATTTATTCTTGGATTCACAGTGCTGTAAGATGCCCTTTCATAACCAAGATACTTTTTCATAATCAAAAATTTGTTTAAAATGGGGTTTTAGAATATTTGAAGGGTCTACCAAAAGAAAACATATCCACATGCAATTTGCAATATTCTATTTACTTTCCTGACTACTTTTGTTATAAAAATCAGAATTCTGAGCCTGGCCTGGGCATCGAGGTATTGAGAGTGCCTTCTTGATCAAAAGGGGGAAAAGAAAGGCAACAAAATAAGATTTCTATGGCTAAGAGATTTCAAATAGAGTGGAGAGGCTATACTGGAGGTTACTCTTATGTAAGCTTCAGCTAGGTATTCCAAATGGCCACAGTATGTCAAGCCCAAATCAACGGTAGTCACGAAAATCCTAAAGAATACCCAGGTCCCTATCAGAAACACTATAAAAGTTTCACTCACTAAGTTTTTTCCCCAGAAACTTGAATCCTCCAGAGTATTCCTAAGCCAGATAAGTCCCAAAACCCAGAGGCAACAGCCTCTTCAAGAACATCAATCAGAGGCATCCCCCTTCCCCATAATGTTGACACCCCTGATCAATATAAACTAGTGTGGTCACTGCCCAGACGTCCCCAACAATTAAGGAAGTGATCAAACAAGAGGGAGGAGTAGCAACAGACAAGATAGGATTTAACAAAGGATTACGAATACTGAATCTATATGTGTGTATATATATATATATATATATATATATATATATATATATATATATATATATATGTCTCTAGGGTATTAGAAGAGCTAGAAGGAAATAATTGGAATGGTGGAACTGTAACCCACAACATTCCTTGAAATTTGCTCTATAATTACTTGTTAAATTGTACATTGAAAGTTATCATTTTTGTGTGTATATATTATATTTCACAATAAAAAATGTTTTAAAAAGTTAATAAAATCAGAATTCTGAATGTGCTTCTATAACTTAAATAATTTGATATGGTTACTCTTTCTGGTGATAATGAGACATGAAAATGAAGTACATCTAATTTTAGAAATTTATTTTTCAGTTTTAAAAAATATTTACAATATATACAATTTATAATATATACAATATATAAAAATACAATTTATACAATATTTACAAAATAAAAATCATTTATAATAACAGAAATAGCTAAAGTTGTGGAACCCATGCTAGTCTTTGAATTTGCTCTTTACTTGTTAAATTGCACTTTGAAAGTTGTCACTGTTATGTATACATGTTAAAGTTCACAATAAAAATGCATTAAAAAGATAGATGGTAGAAATTTTGATATAGTTTGTAATCAATTATATTGTGGCGAAGATGGACCATTTTAATGAATGATGAGTTCCACAGACTGCACTGATATAAAGAAAATAAAATTACAAAATACGTGACATGGTACCAAAAAAAGATGATGTCATAACATACATTCATGAAGCTTTAGCCACATGTAGTCATATATGTCTCACAAATCATTACATGAAGGGATTTGTTTCAATAAAGTCATTTATAATTTCAGTTGTTGGACTGATTTTTTGACAGCATTTAACCAATTCATCCTGATTTATTTCCAAAATGAAAAAATATGATATAGTTAGTTCTATATACATAAATGTCACCTTTAGTGGGAAGGTATAGATTGTAATGTTTTTTCTATTCTGATAAAGAGGACATCTAAATATTTCAAAGTTGTTTGGTGTGTAGGTTCCCATTGTTAGCATTAAAATTGACTTAGATTGATAAGGCCCCCAAAGTCACTGAACTGAGTCATAATGGTCTATTCAACAAATGGGGCTAGGAGAGTTGGATATCCATATCCAAAAGAATGAAAGAGGACCCCTACCTCACACCCTACACAAAAATTAACTCAAAATGGACGAAAGATCTCAATATAAAAGAAAGTACCATAAAACTCCTAGAAGATAATGTAGGAAAACATCTTCAAGACCTTGTATTAGGCGGCCACTTCCTAGACTTTACACCCAAAGCACAAGCAACCAAAGAGAAAATAGATAAATGGGAACTCCTCAAGCTTAGAAGTTTCTGCACCTCAAAGGAATTTCTCAAAAAGGTAAAGAGGCAGCCAACTCAATGGGAAAAAATTTTTGGAAACCATGTATCTGACAAAAGACTGATATCTTGCATATATAAAGAAATCCTACAACTCAATGACAATAGTACAGCCAGCCCAATTATAAAATGGGCAAAAGATATGAAAAGACAGTTCTCTGAAGAGGAAATACAAATGGCCAAGAAACACATGAAAAAATGTTCAGCTTCACTAGCTATTAGAGAGATGCAAATTAAGACCACAATGAGATACCATCTAACACCGGTTAGAATGGCTGCCATTAAACAAACAGGAAACTACAAATGCTGGAGGGGATGTGGAGAAATTGGAACTCTTATTCACTGTTGGTGGGACTGTATAATGGTTCAGCCACTCTGGAAGTCAGTCTGGCAGTTCCTTAGAAAACTAGATATAGAGTTACCATTCGATCCAGTGATTGCACTTCTCGGTATATACCCGGAAGGTCGGAAAGCAGTGACACGAACAGATATCTGCACGCCAATTTTCATAGCAGCATTATTCACAATTGCCAAGAGATGGAAACAACCCAAATGTCCTTCAACAGATGAGTGGATAAATAAAATGTGGTATATACACACGATGGAATACTACACGGCAATAAAAAGGAACGACCTTGTGAAACATATGACAACATGGATGAACCTTGAAGACATAATGCTGACCGAAATAAGCCAGGCACAGAAAGAGAAATATTATATGCTACCACTAATGTGAACTTTGGTTTATAATGAAGAATGTAGGGGAACTAGCAATAGAGAGCAATTAAGGAAGGGGGAACAGTAATCCAAGAAGAACAGATATGCTATTTAACGTTCTGGGGATGCCCAGGAATGATTATGGTCTGTTAATTTCTGATGGATATAGTAGGAACAAGTTCACAGAAATGTTGCTATATTATGTAACTTTCTTGGGGTAAAGTAGGAACAGGTTGGAAATAAAGCAGTTATCTTAGGTTAGTTGTATTTTTCTTATTCCCTTGTTATGGTCTCTTTGAAATGTTCTTTTATTGTATGTTTTTCTTTTTTGTTTTTTGTTTTTTTTTTCCATACAGTTGATTTAAAAAGGAAGAAAAGGTTAAAAAAAAAAAAGAAAGAAAAGAAAAAAAGTAAAAAAATATGTAGTGCCCCCTTGAGGAGCCTGTGGAGAATGCAGGGTTATTGGCCTACCCCACCTCAATGGTTGCTAACATGACCACAGACATAGGGGACTGGTGGTTTGATGAGTTGAACCCTCTACCGTAGGTTTTACCCTTGGGAAGACGGTTGCTGCAAAGGAGAGGCTAGGCCTCCCTATGGTTGTGCCTAAGAGCCTCCTCCCGAATGCCTCTTTGTTGCTCAGATGTGGCCCTCTCTCTCTGGCTAAGCCAACTTGAAAGGTGAAATCACTGCCCTCCCCTCTACGTGGGATCAGACACCCAGGGGAGTGAATCTCCCTGGCAACGTGGAATATGACTCCCGGGGAGGAATGTAGACCTGGCATCGTGGGACAGAGAACATCTTCTTGACCAAAAGGGGGATGTGAAAGGAAATGAAATAAGCTTCAGTAGCAGAAAAATTCCAAAAGGAGCCGAGAGGTTACTCTGGTGGGCACTCTTATGCACACTTTAGACAACCCTTTTCAGGTTCTAAAGAATTGGGGTAGCTGGTGGTGGATACCTGAAACTATCAAACTACAACCCAGAACCCATGAATCTTGAAGACAGTTGTATAAAAATGTAGCTTATGAGGGGTAACAATGGGATTGAGAAAGCCATAAGGACCACACTCCCCTTTGTCTAGTTTGTGGATGGATGAGTAGAAAAATAGGGGAAGGAAACAGACAAAGGTACCCAGTGTTCTTTTTTACTTCAATTGCTCTTTTTCATTCTAATTATTATTCTTGTTATTTGTGTGTGTGTGCTAATGAAGGTGTCAGGGATTGATTTAGGTGATGAATGTACAACTATGTAATGGTACTGTGAACAATCGAAAGTACAATTTGTTTTGTATGACTGCGTGGTATGTGAATATATCTCAATAAAATGAAGATTAAAAAAAACAAAAAACAAAAACAAAACAAAACAACAAAAAAAATTGACTTAGGATGAAAAAAAGGGAAAAATTTTTAAAGAGGAAAAAAATTTAAAACCAAACCAAAAAAACCTGTCTTGAGATAGTATTGACTTTTAAGAACACATTTTACTTTAGCTGTACGCTTCTACTTCAATTCAGTGGATTGTGCCTCACAATAAAAGATCATTGCAACCTCAGTCAGTAGATTTTGTGTTCTAATGCTATTGGGGTTTTCTCTCCTTCCCCAGTAGTGATCATGTATGTTGTCCAACCCACATTCTTCCCTGATAACCATGATGAACAGTTAAAATTCAGCTGTTAACCAGCTTTAAGAATTGAGCCTATGACCTAACAAAAAAAACAGATCAATTCCTCATAATTAAGGATTTTCAATGACTACTTCTGAAGTATCCACCCGCTAACTGCCATTAAGGGCAGGAGTGAAAGTATGAAACCATTGAGTGACGTGGTGATTTCGCTGTATTAGGATCTCTGCATGGGGTAAGTACAGTAATGGCAGAGAAATAAATGTGATCTGAGAATTGAGCTAAATAGTATGCTCTATCAAATGAGTGTAGCACCAGTATGTTATGTTACTGCCATCAGCAAATTTAGTGTAAAGCGTTCATTGTTAATTGAATTAACAGAAGGCAAGTTTGTGAAATTAAGGCCTGAAAATAGACACTTCAAAATCTGGACAACACAAAAGTAATTTATGAAAATGAATATACAATGGCCGTTTTAGTGTTACACATTAGCGTGTCTTTGTAAATGGGCAAAACCAGTGCATTCCAGGCCCCAGCCCCAGCGATTTAATTGGCTCAGGATATAGCCCGTTCCATGTCAAAAATGTTATCCTCTTTTAAAAGAATCCTTTGCTAAATGGATACTATTTTAGTTCTATTGTCAAAAGGGATTTTTTTTAATTTAATTTTCTGAAATGTGCAATATCTTGGGCTTTCAGATTGAACATGGCAAAGTAATGGTATGCATTTATCTCTGCTCCTTCCACAAACTGCACTACATGACAGTAAAGGAAGAAAAAGAAAAGGCATAAATTGATAATGACAACAAAAACAGGAGAGCAGGCAATGGAAGCTACATGCTGACAAGCACATTTTAATGCTTCAGAACCCCCAGAAGGCTCAAGAATTCTGGAGGTGTACTACGTCTGAAGGCCGTGGGAAAACTGATATCAGGGTAGACAACCAGCATTCTCTGCCAGTCTAAAACTGAAAATCAAGAAATAGTGGCATAAAGTATTTTATATTATTTTATAGCGGCATAACTATTTTAATAACTAGAAGGAAAGAACTGAAATGGTGGAACTGTAGCTCATAGCATTCTTTGAAATTTGCTCTGTGGCTGCTTGTTAAATTGTAATGTGTCAATTGCTCTTTTTCACTTTAATTATTATTCTTGTTATTTTAGTGTGTGTGCTAATGAAGGTGTCAGGGATTGATTTAGGTGATGAATGTACAACTATGTAATGGTACTGTGAACAACTGAATGTACAATTTGTTTTGTATAACTGCATGGTATGTGAATATATCTCAATAAAATGAAGATTAAAAAAATTGTAATGTGAAAGTTATCATCTTTTGGTATATATGTTACATTTCACAATAAGGAAATAACTGAAACTGGAACTGTGACCCATATGTCGGAAATAAAGTGGTACCTGTAAGGGAATAAACACTCACTCGGTTCTGGAGGTGAAAAGAATGGATTTACAATCTTGCAAGATAGGGCATCCAGCCAAACATGTGGAAGGCTGGTGCGCCAGAGGAAGAGAATGGCGATCTTTAAATCTCCTACTCCTAATTCGCAAGTCGCTCCCCTGTTTCCCCATTGACTGTGTACTACAGAGGTTACAGCCTATCTGAGAACACTAACTAATTCGTCTTTTGAGATTTTAATTTGTACAGCCAATCCCAGAGAGCCAACTAGCTCATTACTGAGATTTTGAACTGATCAGCCTATCCTCCCCGCCCCCCCCAATTTTTTTTTTTGCTGTGAGTTCCCGCCTCTGATTTTACCTCATATCTCTTTACATTCCAGTAACCATGGTTACTTTTCCATATCAGGAGCAGGTAGATTCTCTCTTCTTTTTGTCTGGGGCTTGTTTAAACTGGTTTTGCCTCCATTTCCCTTATTCCATGCTGTCTCTATGTGAAAACTAAACTTATTCCTTTCTTACACATAGCATTCTTTGAAATTTGCTCTTTAGCTACTTGTTTAATTGTAATTAGAAAGTTATCACTTTTTTGTATATATATTTCACAATAAGGAAATAACTGAAACTATGGTACTATAACTCATAATATTTTTGGAAATTTCCTATATAACTACTTGTTAAATCGTACTTTGACAGTCATTACCATTTTGCATATATGTTATGCTTCACAATAAGGAAATCACTGAAACTGTGGAACTGTAACCCATAATATTCTTTGAAATTTGCTCTGTAACTACTTTAGTTATCACTTCTATGTATATATATCATATTCTACAATTAAAATATGATTAAGATTAAAAAACAGAAAAAAGAAATAGTGGCCTAAACATATAATGAAATACGAAAGCAAATAGATGATATTGTTCAGAGTTTAAAATGGTGGTTCCTGGAAAGTAGGAATCAGAGATGGGAAGGGCAGGTCAGGGGTCTACTATTTTAAAAGACTTTGCATTTTGTCTGTATCAGTTTGACATCTAAAATTAAGTAGATGCACCATTTAGATTTTTGTAAAAAACCTTTAAAAAATACCTACTTTTGACAAGCCTATGGGAAAAAAGTCATGAAAACACTGTTGATGGGAATGTAAAATTGTAAAATCTTTCTGAGTAGAGGCTGGATAATAAAGATTAAAAGTTTAAATGTGCAGGACATTTAATCCACCATTTCCACTCAGGATTTATTCTAAGGAATTATTTGGACAAGCACTGGTTTGATTATAAAATAGAAAAATTGGAAACTACCTACGTGTCCTACAGGAGAATACAAACACGGGATGGTTTGTCCATTCAATGGAATATATGCAAATATTTCAAATGATGGATATCACACCCACCAGATGGTCAAAAATGTGAAAGGCTGAAAATACCAAGGGTCAGTGAATATGCAAAACAATGGAAAGTAGATATACTGCTGGCGACATGTGCCCTGGTGTGCCCTGCTTTGGGAAAAAGCAAAAATTGACATTAGTTATATGAAAAGTTGAATAGGCACCTCTCTTTGACCACCCAGACCCCGCCTAGGGAGTATAAAATGATATAACCACTTTTGAAAAAAAAAATTAGCGTTACTTACTGAAGTGGAAAATAAATACTGTGTCTTTATATGTAGGCCGTGCGAACTAGGTGACACATGCGAGAATTTTCCTAATAGCGTTAGTGGCCTCAAGCTGTACCAGCCTAACAGTAGAGTGGAAGTGGAATTTCAAAACGTGAAACCATAATGAAAGCAAAGAACATAAACGAACAGCTACGCTCAGTAACGTGAATTACCTCTACGAATCTTACAGAAACAGTGTTGAGCAAAAATAAAAACAAAACAAAATCAAGATTTAAAAGGGAACAGAACTATATTGAGCTAAAAATGAAAAGAAATGATCAATAACAAGTTAACTTCATTGAACCTCCGGAAAATCTTTAGTAAAGAGCGAAAGACTTCTGCTTTATGAATAGAAACAAAACTAGGCTACCAAATTTGGTAAGACAAATTGCCAGGTAACAGCAACCCCACGTACAGTTGAGGGTGGGAAGAAAGCCCAATTCAAGTGCCTGCAGGAGCTTTTTCAGTCAATTATGTAAAGAAAAAACTTCATTCTGTGAAATAATAGCTTTAAAGGAAAGCTTATAGTTTTTAACTTGTAAATTTACTGCGTGCAGTGCCCTATGATTATGCAAACGAAAGCCGAGTTATGGCTCTTGAAATTCATGCCGCAACGCCAGGGCACCGCTGATGCTTGCATGGCTTGAAAAAGCCCAGTTTTGACAAAGAGTCAAAAGCAAAAACAAAACCCGGGAAACTGATTTGATCTGCTTTGTTCATCCGGCTTTGAGTGTGATTGCTTTGGGATAAAGGGTTTTGTTGACCACGTAAAAAGTGACGTCAGAGTTCTATATTAGACAAGAGAGGACGTTCACAAAATAACGTTAAACGAAAAATAAACAGCAAGTTACAAAAATGTATTTACTATGATTCGCTTTTTCTTCTAAAAATGCACGTCTATCTCTGTGTTGAGCATGTACATTCGTAGAAAACAGACCGGAAGGTTTACACCAAAATGTTAGTGGTGGTTATCTCTGGTGGTTGACATTACCAATGACGTTTTTTAACTCTTTATTTTTTTTTGTCTATATTTTCGGAAACTTCTGCACTTACACTAAGAAAATTAAAAGAGGCAATAAAATGTTTTCATAACAAGCATGGCAGAATTACAAGAGAAATAATCAAGGAAGCAAAAAGGTTTTTTTAAAGATTTATCAAGGAAAAAAAAGAAGGCATGAATAATATTAGGAATGATAAATGGGATATAACTGAAAGATACACAAAGAGACACAGCTTCCAATATCGTTTCTCTTCTCCTTTCCTGCTAACAGAAACTCTGTATTATGGGGGGGGGGGTAATGTGCTAGCTTTGGGGGAGAAAAAAAAACCCTTAAATTTCCCAGTGTCACTAGCAGGTGAGAATAGCCATTTAGAAGTAAGTGGAAATGTTTGATGGAATTTCCGGAAAAGGTGATTCAGCCTCACTCTTTTCTCTTTTCTGTTCCCTGAAACATGGATGTGATGGTTGGAGTTACAGGGGCCTTCTTGGGACCAAGAAAGAAAAATCAAAGAGTTGCGGAGACTTCAACCCTGATAATTGAGGCTCTCAACCAGAAATCAGTTAAGTAATGTTATTAGCTAAAGGGTTAAAATATATCTGATGTGTGTCTACCCATTGCAGTTTTTGTCCTTAGTGATGCTCAAATTGTTCCATCTTTGGCCAATAGGAGCTTTCTCAAGCAGACTCCTGCATCCTTTGATAGCTTCATTGCTCTGTGGCCCATGCATGCACACACAAACACATACAAAAGATGTCTCATACTCCTCTTTTATATTTACTGCCCAAGACCTGGATTCAGGCATTTCTCCAAGGAGTCCTGGATCCTTTTGATGGAAAAAAATATTTATTCTTCTTCAAAAATTATCTTGGCTTTTCTTAGCTTTTTGCTTATTGTACTAACTGTATTCAGGATATGGAAAGAATTTTGAAGAAGAGTCCAAGACACAAAGAGTCAATGAAGGAAAGTTCTTTATAAAACAATTTCAGCTAAGAAAAGAAAGAAAGGAAGGAAGGAAGGAAGGAAGGAAGGAAGGAAGGAAGGAAGGAAGGAAGGAAAAAGGATTCCAGCTAATAAATGCAAAAGGTACCACTTTGCAAAGTGATATGAAGTAATGATCTAGTTGACAATCATCAATGATGTTAACTCCATTAGAAGAATGGTTGATGGGAAAGTATAATGAACCAAAGCAAAACAAAACCAAGATGCTAACATCTTGAATGAGATATTAGAAGGTACTGCATCCATGAAAAACATAACAGTATACTATAGAACGAGAACACTCATAGAATAAGAAATAGCTCTAGAGAATTCAAATATGATGGTGTAGATCACATCTTCATTAGAAAGGTTAGAAGATGAAGTTGAGACCGCCTTTTAGAAAGTAGGACAAAAAGACAGGATGTAGAAAATAGGAGAGAACAGATAAGAAAAATTAGAGAATTGTTCCAGAATGTACATCTGATGAAAGAAATTCCAAAGAGAGAAAACATAAAATGGGTAAAGAAAATTATAAAAGAATTAAAGAAACTCTTCCAGCACACAAACACACACACCAAAGCACATCTCAATGGAAATTCAGGCTAAGAGGGACAAAGAGAGGATCCTAAGAGTTTCCAGAGAGAAAAGACAGGGCATAGGAGACAAGAAAGACAGGAAAGAAGGGAAGGGAGGTCCCAGGATGAAGCTGTGCATGGAATCTGGAGAGCAAACAGTCCAGATTGGAGTAGGAGAGTGTGAGATTCCTAGAGGGATGTCTCCCTGAAGAAGATAAAATTATAAATGTTTGCATGTATTACTACAAGAGTAACATTTCAAACAGAGACTCTAGAAATGAATTGGGTAATAAGTGTATGGAAAACCAAGCAAATAAAAAATAATAAGGGGAGGCGGGGCAAGATGGCAGACTGGTGAGCTGTATGTTTTAGTTACTCCTCCAGGAAAGTAGGTAGAAAGCCGGGAACTGAGTGGACTGGACACCACAGAGCAATCTGTCTTTGGGCATACTTCATACAACACTCATGAAAACGTGGAACTACTGAGATCAGCGAAATCTGTAAGTTTTTGCGGCCAGGGGACCCGCGCCCCTCCCTGCCAGGCTCAGTTCCATGGGAGGAGGGGCTGTCAGCTCCCGGAAGGAGAAAGGAGAACTGCAGTGGCTCCTCTTATCGGAAACTCATTCTACTGATTCAGACTCCAACCATAGATAGACTGAGACCAGACACCAGAGAAGCTGAGAGCAGCCAGCCCAGCAGAGAGGAGAGAGGCATAGAAAAAAAAAAACAACACGAAAAACTCCAAAATAAAAGCAGAGGATTTTTGGAGTTCTGGTGAACACAGAAAGGGGAAGGGCGGAGCTCAGGCCCTAAGGCGCATATGCAAATCGCGAAGAAAAGCCCATCTCTCTGCCCTGTGGACCTTTCCCTAATGGCCCTGGCTGCTTTGTATCTTAGCATTTCAATAACCCATTAGATCTCTGAGGAGGGCCCTTTTATTTTTTTTTTTAATCCTTCTTTCTTTTTCTAAAACAATTACTCTAAGAAGCCCAATACAGAAAACTTCAAAGGCTTTCAATTTGGGCATGTCAAGTCAAGAGCAGACCTAAGAGAGCTCTGAAACAAAAGGCAATAATTCAGTGGCTGAGAAAATTCACTAAACACCACAACTTCCCAAGAAAAGGGGGGTGTCCGCTCACAGCCACCATCCTGGTGGACAGGAAACACTCCTGCCCATCGCCAGCCCCATAGCCCAGAGCTGCCCCAGGCAACCCAGTGTGACGGAAGTGCTTCAAATAACAGGCACACACCACAAAACTGGGCGTGGACATTAGCCTTCCCTGCAACCTCAGCTGATTGTCCCAGAGTTGGGAAGGTGGAGCAGTGTGAATTAACAAAGCCCCATTCAGCCATCATTTGAGCAGACTGGGAGCCTCCCTAGACAGCCCAGCAGCCCAGAACTGCCCTAGGGGGACGGCACTCACCTGAGACATAGCACAGTCATCCCTCAACAGAGGACCCAGGGTGCACAGCCTGGAAGAGGGGCCCACTTGCAAGTCTCAGGAGCCATACGCCAATACCAAGGACTTGTGGGTCAGTGGCAGAGACAAACTGTGGCAGGACTGAACTGAAGGATTACACTATTGCAGCAGCTTTAAAACTCTAGGATCACCAGGGATATTTGATTGTTAGGGCCACCCCCCCTCCACAACTGCCCAGAAACACGCCCCACATACAGGGCAGGCAACACCAACTACACACGCAAGCTTGGTACACCAATTGGGCCCCAAAAGACTCACTCCCCCACTCACCAAAAAGGCTAAGCAGGGGAGAACTGGCTTGTGGAGAACAGGTGGCTCGTGGACGCCACCCGCTGGTTAGTTAGAGAAAGTGTACTCCACGAAGCTGTAGATCTGATAAATTAGAGATAAGGACTTCAATAGGTCTACAAACCCTAAAAGAACCCTATCAAGTTCAGCAAATGCCACGAGGCCAAAAACAACAGAAAATTATAAAGCATATGAAAATACCAGACGATATGGATAACCCAAGCCCAAGCACCCAAATCAAAAAACCAGAAGAGACACAGCACCTAGAGCAGCTACTCAAAGAACTAAAGATGAACAATGAGACCATAGTACGGGAGATAAAGGAAATCAAGAAGACTCTAGAAGAGCATAAAGAAGACATTGCAAGACTAAATAAAAAAATGGATGATCTTATGGAAATTAAACTGTTGACCAAATTAAAAAGATTCTGGACACTCATAGTACAAGACTAGAGGAAGTTGAATAATGAATCAGTGACCTGGAAGATGACAGAATGGAAAATGAAAGCATAAAAGAAAGAATGGGGAAAAAATTGAAAAAATTGAAATGGACCTCAGGTATATGATAGATAATATGAAACGTCCAAATATAAGACTCATTAGTGTCCCAGAAGGGGAAGAAAAGGGTAAAGGTCTAGGAAGAGTATTCAAAGAAATTGTTGGGGAAAACTTCCCAAATCTTCTAAACAACATAAATACACAAATCATAAATGCTCAGCGAACCCCAAATAGAATAAATCCAAATAAACCCACTCCGAGACATATACTGATCACACTGTCAAACACAGAAGAGAAGGAGCAAGTTCTGAAAGCAGCAAGAGAAAAGCAATTCACCACATACAAAGGAAACAGCATAAGACTAAGTAGTGACTACTCAGCAACCACCATGGAGGCAAGAAGGCAGTGGCACGATATATTTAAAATTCTGAGTGAGAAAAATTTCCAGCCAAGAATACTTTACCCAGCAAAGCTCTCCTTCAAATTTGAGGGAGAGCTTAAATTTTTCACAGAAAAACAAATGCTGAGAGAATTTGCTAACAAGAGACCTGCCCTACTGGAGATACTAAAGGGAGCCCTACAGACAGAGAAACAAAGACAGGACAGAGAGACTTGGAGAAAGGTTCAGTAGTAAAGAGGTTCGGCATGGGTACAATAAAGGATATTAATAGAGAGAGGGGAAAAATATGGCAAACATAAACCAAAGGATAAGATGGCTGATTCAAGAAATGCCTTCATGGTTATAACGTTGAATGTAAATGGATTAAACTCCCCAATTAAAAGATATAGAATCGCAGAATGGATCAAAAAAAATGAACCATCAATATGTTGCATACAAGAGACTCATCTTAGACACAGGGACACAAAGAAACTAAAAGTGAAAGGATGGAAAAAAATATTTCGTGCAAGCTACAGCCAAAAGAAAGCAGGTGTAGCAATATTAATCTCAGATAAAATAGACTTCAAATGCAGGGATGTTTTGAGAGACAAAGAAGGCCACTACATACTAATAAAAGGGGCAATTCAGCAAGAAGAAATAACAATCGTAAATGTCTATGCACCCAATCAAGGTGCCACAAAATACATGAGAGAAACACTGGCAAAACTAATGGAAGCAATTGATGTTTCCACAATAATTGTGGGAGACTTCAACACATCACTCTCTCCTATAGATAGATCAACCAGACAGAAGACCAATAAGGAAATTGAAAACCTAAACAATCTGATAAATGAATTAGATTTAACAGACATATACAGGACATTACATCCCAAATCACCAGGATACACATACTTTTCTAGTGCTCACGGAACTTTCTCCAGAATAGATCATATGCTGGGACATAAAACAAGCCTCAATAAATTTAAAAAGTTTGAAATTATTCAAAGCACATTCTCTGACCACAATGGAATACAATTAGAAGTCAATAACCATCAGAGACTTAGAAAATTCACAAATAACTGGAGGTTAAACAACACACTCCTAAACAATCAGTGGGTTAAAGAAGAAATAGCAAGACAAATTGCTAAATATATAGAGACGAATGAAAATGAGAACACAACATACCAAAACCTATGGGATGCAGCAAAAGCAGTGCTAAGGGGGAAATTTATAGCACTAAACGCATATATTAAAAAGGAAGAAAGAGCCAAAATCAAAGAACTAATGGATCAACTGAAGAAGCTAGAAATTGAACAGCAAACCAATCCTAAACCAAGTACAAGAAAAGAAATAACAAGGATTAAAGCAGAAATAAATGACATAGAGAAGAAAAAGCAATAGAGAGGATAAATATCACCAACAGTTGGTTCTTTGAGAAGATCAACAACATTGACAAGCCCCTAGCTAGACTGACAAAATCAAAAAGAGAGAAGACCCATATAAACAAAATAATGAATGAAAAAGGTGACATAACTGCAGATCCTGAAGAAATTAAAAAAATTATAAGAGGATATTATGAACAACTGTATGGCAACAAACTGGACAATGTAGAAGAAATGGACAATTTCCTGGAAACATATGAACAACCTAGACTGACCAGAGAAGAAATAGAAGACTTCAAACAACCCATCACAAGCAAAGAGATTCAATCAGTCATCAAAAATCTTCCCACAAATAAATGCCCAGGGCCAGATGGCTTCACGGGGGAATTCTACCACACTTTCCAAAAAGAACTGACACCAATCTTACTCAAACTCTTTCAAAACATTGAAGAAAAGGGAACACTACCTAACTCATTTTATGAAGCTAACATCAATCTAATACCTAAACCAGGCAAAGATGCTACAAAAAAGGAAAACTACCGGCCAATCTCCCTAATGAATATAGATGCAAAAATCCTCAACAAAATACTTGCAAATCGAATCCAAAGACACATTAAAAAAATCATACACCATGACCAAGTGGGGTTCATTCCAGGCATGCAAGGATGGTTCAACATAAGAAAAACAATCAATGTACTACAACACATTAAAAACTCGAAAGGGAAAAATCAATTGATCATCTCAATAGATGCTGAAAAAGCATTTGACAAAATCCAACATCCCTTTTTGATAAAAACACTTCAAAAGGTAGGAACTGAAGGAAACTTCCTCAACATGATAAAGAGCATATATGAAAAACCCACAGCCAGCATAGTACTCAATGGTGAGAGACTGAAAGCCTTCCCTCTAAGATCAGGAGCAAGACAAGGATGCCCGCTGTCACCACTGTTATTCAACATTGTGCTGGAAGTGCTAGCCAGGGCAATCTGGCAAGACAAAGAAATAAAAGGCATCCAAATTGGAAAAGAAGAAGTAAAACTGTCATTGTTTGCAGATGATATGATCTTATATCTAGAAAACCCTGAGAAATCGACAATACAGCTACTAGAGCTAATAAACAAATTTAGCAAAGTAGCGGGATACAAGATTAATGCACATAAGTCAGTAATGTTTCTATATGCTAGAAATGAACAAACTGAAGAGACACTCAAGAAAAAGATACCATTTTCAATAGCAACTAAAAAAATCAAGTGCCTAGGAATAAACTTAACCAAAGATGTAAAAGACCTATACAAAGAAAACTACATAACTCTACTAAAAGAAATAGAAGGGGACCTTAAAAGATGGAAAAATATTCCATGTTCATGGATAGGAAGGCTAAATGTCATTAAGATGTCCATTCTACCCAAACTCATCTACAGATTCAATGCAATCCCAATCAAAATTCCAAGAACCTACTTTGCAGACTTGGAAAAGCTAGTTATCAAATTTATTTGGAAAGGGAAGATGCCTCAAATTGCTAAAGACACTCTAAAAAAGAAAAACGAAGTGGGAGGACTTACACTCCCTGACTTTGAAGCATATTATAAAGCCACAGTTGCCAAAACAGCATGGTACTGGCACAAAGATAGACATATAGATCAATGGAATCGAATTGAGAATTCAGAGATAGACCCTCAGATCTATGGCCGACTGATCTTTGATAAGGCCCCCAAAGTCACTGAACTGAGCCATAATGGTCTTTTCAACAAACGGGGCTGGGAGAGTTGGATATCCATATCCAAAAGAATGAAAGAGGACCCCTACCTCACCCCCTACACAAAAATTAACTCAAAATGGACCAAAGATCTCAATATAAAAGAAAGTACCATAAAACTCCTAGAAGATAATGTAGGAAAACATCTTCAAGACCTTGTATTAGGCGGCCACTTCCTAGACTTTACACCCAAAGCACAAGCAACAAAAGAGAAAATAGATAAATGGGAACTCCTCAAGCTTAGAAGTTTCTGCACCTCAAAGGAATTTCTCAAAAAGGTAAAGAGGCAGCCAACTCAATGGGAAAAAATTTTTGGAAACCATGTATCTGAGAAAAGACTGATATCTTGCATATACAAAGAAATCCTACAACTCAATGACAATAGTACAGCCAGCCCAATTATAAAATGGGCAAAAGATATGAAAAGACAGTTCTCTGAAGAGGAAATACAAATGGCCAAGAAACACATGAAAAAATGTTCAGCTTCACTAGCTATTAGAGAGATGCAAATTAAAACCACAATGAGATACCATCTAACACCGGTGAGAATGGCTGCCATTAAACAAACAGGAAACTACAAATGCTGGAGGGGATGTGGAGAAATTGGAACTCTTATTCATTGTTGGTGGAACTGTATAATGGTTCAGCCACTCTGGAAGTCAGTCTGGCAGTTCCTTAGAAAACTAGATATAGAGCTACCGTTCGATCCAGCGATTGCACTTCTCGGCATATACCCGGAAGATCGGAAAGCAGTGACACGAACAGATATCTGCACTCCAGTGTTCATAGCAGCATTATTCACAATTGCCAAGAGATGGAAACAACCCAAATGTCCTTCAACAGATGAGTGGATAAATAAAATGTGGTATATACACACGATGGAATACTACGCGGCAGTAAGAAGGAACGATCTCGTGAAACATATGACAACATGGATGAACCTTGAAGACATAATGCTGAGTGAAATAAGCCAGGCACAAAAAGAGAAATATTATATGCTACCACTAATGTGAACTTTGAAAAATGTAAAACAAATGGTTTATAATGTAGAATGTAGGGGAACTAGCAGTAGAGAGCAATTAAGGAAGGGGGAACAATATTCCAAGAAGAACAGATAAGCTATTTAACGTTCTGGGGATGCCCAGAAATTACTATGATCTGTTAATTTCTGATGGATATAGTAGGAACAAGTTCACAGAAAGGTTGCTATATTATGTAACTTTCTTGGGGTAAAGTAGGAACATGGTGGAAGTTAAGCAGTTATCTTAGGTTAGTCGTCTTTTTCTTACTCCCTTGTTATGGTCTCTTTGAAATGTTCTTTTATTGTATGTTTGTTTTCTTTTTAACTTTTTTTTTCATACAGTTGATTTAAAAAAGAAGGGAAAGTTTAAAAAAAAAAAAAAAGAAAGAAAGAAAAACAAGGAAAAAAAATGATGTAGTGCCCCCTTGAGGAGCCTGTGGAGAATGCAGGGGTATTCGCCTACCCCACCTCCATGGTTGCTAACATGACCACAGATATAGGGGACTGGTGGTTTGATGGGTTGAGCCCTCTACCATAGGTTTTACTCTTGGGAAGACGGTTGCTGCAAAGGAGAGGCTAGGCCTCCCTATAATTGTGCCTAAGAGCCTCCTCCCGAATGCCTCTTTGTTGCTCAGATGTGGCCCTGTCTCTCTAGCTAAGCCAACTTGAAAGGTGAAATCACTGCCCTCCCCTCTACGTGGGATCAGACACCCAGGGGAGTGAATCTCCCTGGCAACGTGGAATATGACTCCCGGGGAGGAATGTAGACCCGGCATCGTGGGACGGATAACATCTTCTTGACCAAAAGGGGGATGTGAAAGGAAATGAAATAAGCTTCAGTGGCAGAGAGATTCCAAAACGAGCCGAGAGGTCACTCTGGTGGGCACTCTTACGCACACTTTAGACAACCGTTTTTAGGTTCTAAAGAATTGGGGTAGCTGGTGGTGGATACCTGAAACTATCAAACTACAACCCAGAACCCATGAATCTTGAGGACAGTTGTATAAAAATGTAGCTTATGAGGGGTGTCAGTGGGTTTGGGAAAGCCATAAGGACCACACTCCACTTTGTCTAGTTTATGGATGGATGAGTAGAAAAATAGGGGAAGGAAACAAACAGACAAAGGTACCCAGTGTTCTTTTTTACTTCAATTGCTCTTTTTCACTCTAATTGTTATTCTTGTTATTTTTGTGTGTGTGCTAATGAAGGTGTCAGGGATTGATTTAGGTGATGAATGTACAACTATGTAATGGTACTGTAAACAATCGAAAGTACGATTTGTTTTGTATGACTGCGTGGTATGTGAATGTATCTCAATAAAATGATGATTAAAAAAATAATAATAAGGCAACTATTAACTCAGACAGAAAAAAAAAGGATGAACAAGAAAGGTAATGTATTCATAGGACCCTACATGGCTAGGATGTGAATAATATTCACATGGAAATGTAAAAAAGGAATGTTAGATATATACTCAAAGAATTGAAAACAGGGACTCAAGCAAGTCCCTGTATGTGAATGTTCATAGCAGCTTTAGTCACAATAGCCAAAAGGTGGAAATGACCCAGGTGTCAACTAATGGATGAATGGATATGCAAATTGTGGTCTACCACAGAATGGAATATTATTCCGCCATAAAAAAGAAAGAAGTTCTCATACGTGCAACAATATGGATGGACCTTGAAAACACAATGCCAATTGAAAAGAAGCCAGACACAGAAGATCACATACTGTATGATTCCATTTATATGAAATATTCAGGATAGGCAAAATCCATAGAGACAGAAAGCAGATTGGGGGTTGCCAGGGCTGAGGGAAGGAGGCCATGGGGAGAAACTGCTTAAGAGGTGTGGGGTTTTATTTTAGAGTGCTGAAAATATTTTGGAACTAGATAGAAATGGTGGTTGCACAACACTGTGATTGTACTGAATGTCACTGAATTGTTTGCTTCAAAATGGTAAATTTTATGTTATGTGAATTTCACCTCCCTAAATTATTTTTTAAAGAAATAATAACTTAACAAAAAATATAACTATATTGGGGAGATGGTAATGAGGGAGTGTGTATGCATGTGCTGTGGGAGAGCATGTGAAAAAGCCTTAGCCCCTCTTCCCCCACCCCTTGAAGCAAGTCTGCATAGAATAGCTTCTGACAATTTAGGAGTAGGTTGGAATGCATGTGACAGAAAATCCAAAATGAATGGAGTAAACTGGATGCTTATTCTTTCCCACATCAAGGAAGTCCAGAGAAAGGCGGAGCAAGGCTGACAGGGCTGCTCCAAGACCAAGACGTAGTGAGGGCCTCTGGCTCCTTCCACTTCAAGGTTCCCCAGGGTGTTACTTACCTGCCTTCCAGGACGGAGGAAAGGGAGGAGCAGCCAATGATGCCACCTGCTGTCAGGTAAGGAGGCTTCCCGGAAGTGGCCGCACTACGTTTCTACTCACATCGCCCTGCCAGCCAGACCTCTGCCACTTGGCCACCTTAGCTCCAAGGGAAGCTGGGAAATATAGCCTTATTCTCGACACCCGAGTACCCAACTACTATTTGGGGTGTCTATTACCAAGGAAAAGAAAAGAACTGATCTCAGAGAGAGCATCTAGAAGTTTCTACCATGAGCTAAAGGTGGAAATCACCAAACTGGCAAGTAAATGAAACTGCTAAAAGATGTGTGAGACAATAGGGTAAATTGGAAAGTCAATTGGATATAGGATGATATTAAGGAATTATTGTTAAAAATTTGGCATTGATAATGACACTGTGATTATGTCCCTCTGCCATTCTGGGACTTTTCCCCCATACCCCCCGCTGATCCAGCCACCATTGGGGCAAAAGCCTGAGCAGCTGTACCTATGCTGCTGATTAAGCTTTGGTCTCTGCGTTTCAAACCTACCTTTCTGTGCTCTGCTTTGTGGGGCTGGGACTCTGCAAACCTCTCTTCTCCTTTGCCAGCTACACCATGTCAGGCCCTGCCATTAGCGGGTGCTAGAGGAAGACTGGAAAGCAGGAGGAGGGAGAAGGGACCTGTTGGTTCTGGTGTGTTTCTCGGTTTTGTCCACATAAACTCAAAACTGGTCTTCACCTGGCCCCAGGTGGCTTCAGTGATAGCGGGTGACTGTGGTTCACAGTTTTGCCCCAGAACCAGCCCCACTGTGCCCCTCAGGGACCCCTCCTCAGCGGCCTGGGCCCCAGACACTCAGTTGCCCTCCTCCACACTTGTCAGTCTTAATAATTCCAACCTTTTTCCTTTTTAACTCCAGTCCTAGGGGCGATAGCTATTTCCAGAAATGGCCACTTTAGTATTCTCTTTTTGCCTTTTCGGCTCTCCAATACATGGCTTAATAGGTTTTGTTTGTTTGTTTGTTTGTTTTAATTCAATCTTCTCTGTGAAAGTAACTGTCTGTTGTTTCTGTCTCCTGACAGGACACTGAGTCATCACCTCTAGCCAGTTAGTCATTATTTTCTTCATAGCTTTTTGTATGTCTGAAATATTTCGTTGTAATATTTGAACATTACCATTTCAATTAGCAACAAAAATATAAGGCAATAAATCTAACAAAAGACTTATGCATAATGTAAGGAGATATTAAAGAACACCGAAATAAATGAATGGGAAGACAAAATATCGCTAAAGATGCCAACTTCCTCCAAATTAGATCTTGGAGGGAGCCCTAGAATCTGTATTTTAACATCCCAGAAGAGTTTGAAGTATGTGGTTCTCAAACCAACTTTAGAAAGCAGTGGTGAAGAAGGATAGTATTCCAAGTCAGAAATATTTTCTGGAGAAAAACTTCACATTTATTTAGTGATTTTTCAGTAGAGCTGAATACAAAAGTCACAAGTATGTCCTATTTTTATTTCCCATTGTCTTTATACAGAAATACAGTTTCCACTTCCTCAATAGTCTGTAATTATAGGTGACTTTGAGGAAATAAATCAGAACAGAATCCATGAATGCCAGTACTCTGAAATATGCAATGTATGTATTTGAAGTTTTGTAATCCACATACTCTCACACAATATTCGGTATATGAGGAGAATTTTTATTTTAAGTATCTTCTTCCCACCAGAGCTGGCTCCCCAGTTTGTGATAATCTAATAGTACATTCCACAGTCTACCATCAATATGCCTGAGCAGTCTGGGATAAAGTATAATCATTTTCTAACTCTTTCAGTGTCTGCCAGAAATGTGGAAGTGTATAGCAAATGCTGAAATTGGCTGAATTCCTGTAAGGACTAAAATCAGGGTTAGCTTATAAGGGTAGTATTTGGTAATCTAACTAAACAATAAGCCCTTTGTTCTAGGAAAAGGCAAATACTCCTTTTCACTACCTACAGCCCCTATTGTATCCAACAAACATGAAATTCAACTCTTTTGATGAAGTAATACCCAGTTAGCAAGAGCTGATTCTTCTCTGAAAATGTGTTGAGGTGGACAAGTCACATAGTGTGGTGAATTTGACTCCCTGGATCTTTCAAGACACAGCTCAGATGTCATCTTTTTTTTTTTTAAATTCAGTTTTATTGAAATATATTCATAAACCATACAGTCATCCATGGTATACAATCAACTGTTCACAGTATGATCATATAGTTATGCGTTCATCACCACAATCTATTTCTGAACATTTTCCTTACATCAGAAAGAATCAGAATAAGAATAAAAAATAAAAGTGAAAAGAGAATACCCAAACCATCCCCCCATCCCACCCTATTTGTCATTTAGTTTTTACTCCCATTTTTCTACTGATTTTTTTTCAATTTTTTAACTTTGTTTATCAAAAAATTAAAAACAAACAGGCAAACAACAACCAAAAAAACCCCACAACATTTCAAACAAAGCAATGGATTAAGGAAAACAACCTAAAATAACTACTTTGCTTCCAATATGTTCCTACCATACCCCAAGAAAATTAATAAACCATGTCCAAACAGAGGAGTAAGAAAAACAAATAATCTAAAATGACTACATTGCTTCCAACATGTTCCTACCATACCCCAAGAAAATTAACAACCCCTAAGAAAACAAAGGAATAAGAGAAAAAAAAAACCTAAAATAACTCTATTGCTTCCAACATGATCTTACTATATCCAAGAAAGTTTACAAACCATAATCATTCCTGAGCATTCCCATAACATTGAGATTACCCTCCATAGTTTATCTGTTCTTATCAGATTATCATTCCCCCTCCACTAATTGGTATCTCTAGGTCCCCTACATTCTACAGTATAAAACATTGTACATTTTTCACAGAATTCACATTAGTGGTAACATACAATATCTCTCTTTTTGTGCCTGGCTTATTTTGCTCAGCATTATGTCTTTTTTTTTTTATCTTCATTTTATTGAGATATATTCATATACCACGCAGTCATACAAAACAAATCGTACTTTCGATTGTTCACAGTACCATTACATAGTTGTACATTCATCACCCAAATCAATCCCTGACACCTTCATTAGCACACACACAAGAATAACAAGAATAATAATTAGAGTGAAAAAGAGCAATTGAAGTAAAAAAGAACACTGGGTACCTTTGTCTGTTTGTTTCCTTCCCCTATTTTTCTACTCATCCATCCATAAACTAGACAAAGTGGAGTGTGGTCCTTATGGCTTTCCCAATCCCCTTGTCACCCCTCATAAGCTACATTTTTATACAACTGTCTTCGAGATTCATGGGTTCTGGGTTGTAGCTTGATAGTTTCAGGTATCCACCACCAGCTACCCCAATTCTTTAGAACCTAAAAAGGGTTGTCTAAAGTGTGCGTAAGAGTGCCCACCAGAGTGACCTCTCGGCTCCTTTTGGATTCTCTCTGCCACTGAAGCTTATTTCATTTCCTTTCACATCCCCCTTTTGGTCAAGAAGATGTTCTCTGTCCCACGATGCCAGGTCTACATTCCTTCAGATGTCGTCTTTTAAACCTTCCTTAAACTTCCAAACCACAGTAGAAAATAACCCTGGAGAGGTTCCTTGGCAGTCCCACCATTGTATGAATTATGTTGTTTGTTGTACAAATGTCCAGGATAGGCCTGGGAGCCCCTACCTCTAAACCGTGGGATAAAATAAAATGCTTAGAATGTAGTAGGTGCTCAGTAAATGTTTAACTGATGCAGGAAAACTTTCTATCGCCACCACATTTATTCTGGGGTGCTCTTGGTCCTGTGGCTGCCCAAGGCCCTCACAACCTTCTGGAGGGATATCTCCACCAGGAGACTTTCCAAGAGGTCACACAAAGGTTTATCATCTTGGGCAATCAAGTGAGGGTTTGGACCTCATGGGTACTGAGTCAGAAAACTGATTGGTCAGTGCATTTTCTCTATTCAGAGGATCTTTTTCTCAACAAGCAGACATCAAGAGCTTTCTCTGTACCTGGCTATCTAGAAGTGACATGGGCATAGTCCCTGTCCTCACTTCTTTTACAATGTTGCTGGAGAAGAGTCAAGTAATGAAGCTCTTAAACTGAGGAGTGGTGATACTGCTACAGGAAGTACCATGTGCTAAGGATGCATAACACAGGGCACCTACCAACAGGGCTTCTTACAGGGGCCACCCAGAATATTCTTTCTCTTAGTGGCAGCTACACATTAACCAAGCCCTCAGGCCTGATATCTAAAGTCAATGTGCCCTGTATTCAAATGAGCACTTGCATCTCTCTGAATGAAAATGTACACATATCTACATTCTCTCTCTGTACTTAGACCCATGTGGGGAGGCATCTTATAATAGGAAGGTTGTGAGGCATTCTATAATAGGAAGGTTGTTAGGTGAGTAAGAAATCAAAAGAACTCCCAGCGTTCAAAGACTTGAAGTTAGGATAGCCTGGGGCCTCATCCTTAAGCTAGAGATGATCTTGTCAATGGGGCTATTATTTTTTTTCCATTTTTTTATTGTGAACCTTAACATATACAGATAACAGTGATAACTTTCAATGTTCGATTTCACAAGTAGTTAGAGAGCAAATCTCAAAGAATGTCATGGGTCACAGTTCCACAACTTCAGCCATTTCCATTATTGTAAAATATAACATACATACAGAAAGGTATCTCCTCTCAATGTACAGCTCAACAAGCAGTCTTAGAGGTAATTTCAAAAATTGTTGGGGCTATTATTTTTGAAGTCCTCTTTTGGGCCAGGATTCTCTCTCTCCCAAATATCACTTGGCTGAGGTCTGCCAGCCTGGTCTCTCTAACTCTCCCCCTTTTCTAGGTCCCCGACTCCCTCTTCTAGGTTTCCACTCTTCTGATGGACATTGCTTCTTTTAGATTTGTCAATGCCTTTGATGTGTTATAGGGTATAATGAGGTCTGTAATTTACTGCCAGTAAAGATCATGTCGTAGTGGTAGTAATGGCTGTGTGTGTGTGTGTGTGTGTGTGTGTGTGTGTGTCTGTGTGTGTATTAATCTAAGGGCTTGCAAGGACCCCACTGAGGACTTCTCACTCCAGGAGTGGTCAGCTAGCATTAATCAGGGAGTCCATACTCCAGAGGCAGCCACTGCAAATGCTTCTGTAAGCTATAGCTCAAATCACACTGGAGGCTTTGCTAAATAGCAAAAGGAAGGTTAGAAATGGGCTTATGTTGGTGAAGTTAGTGATAGTCAAGATATGCAAATTGGCTAAAACATTTACGACTCCCGACCCTGGCTTGAACACAGTATTAAGAACCTAGCAAGTCTGAAGCCTGTTCCTTTAGAGATAATACTACAGGCTTAAAACCTCTAAGGGATCCCATGTCCAGCCATGAACTCTGAAGATTCCTGTTCCCTAATATTGGCTATGAGGCCAACAGAATCCTGCTTTTGTAATAGGCAAAATGATGGTGGAAGGACCTGAAAGGACAGGGAGTGGAGACACCGTTGAGCTTACAGTTCATAGGAACTGTTTTATGCTTGCTCACTCAATACTGTTTCATAAACGTCTGAATACCTGGGTCCACATTCAGAGTACATCCACAGCCCTTGGGGAGCCTGGGGAGAATGAATACCCCACCCCATCCCATGAGGAGCCATTTTTTTCTTGCACATTTTACCCTCCTGGCAGGCACATTCTTAACAGAGACAATGATTCCTTCAGTAAATAATGAGAGCAATTAACGGAGGCAGAACAGGAGGTGCCCCTTAAGGACATGGAAATAAAGAAAGGATGGCCCTGGAAGACTTCAAGTCTAATATCAACAATGTATCCCAGCAGAGAAAAGCAAAGTGCTTCACAGAGCATTAAGGCTAAGGCTTGACAGTAACCTCTTTGAAGGCATTTAAGATAAAAATCTAAAGAAAGAATAGGTCTATCACGGTTGCTGCAGGGGAGAGGCTGGGCCTCCCTATGGTTGTGCCTAGGAGCCTCCTCCCGAATGCCTCTCTGTTGCTCAGATGTGGCCCTGTCTCTCTAGCTAAGCCAACTTGAAAGGTGAAATCACTGCCCTCCCCCCTACGTGGGATCAGACACCCAGGGGAGTGAATCTCCCTGGCAACGTGGAATATGACTCCCGGGGAGGAATGTAGACCCGGCATCGTGGGACGGAGAACATCTTCTTGACCAAAAGGGGGATGTGAAAGGAAATGAAATAAGCTTCAGTGGCAGAGAGATTCCAAAACGAGCCGAGAGGTCACTCTGGTGGGCACTCTTACGCACACTTTAGACAACCGTTTTTAGGTTCTAAAGAATTGGGGTAGCTGGTGGTGGATACCTGAAACTATCAAACTACAACCCAGAACCCATGAATCTCGAAGACAGTTGTATAAAAATGTAGCTTATGAGGGGTGACAAGGGGATTGGGAAAGCCATAAGGACCACACTCCACTTTGTCTAGTTTATGGATGGATGAGTAGAAAAATAGGGGAAGGAAACAAACAGACAAAGGTACCCAGTGTTCTTTTTTACTTCAATTGCTCTTTTTCACTCTAATTATTATTCTTGTTATTCTTGTGTGTGTGCTAATGAAGGTGTCAGGGATTGATTTGGGTGATGAATGTACAACTGTGTAATGGTACTGTGAACAATCGAAAGTATGATTTGTTTTGTATGACTGCGTCGTATATGAATATATCTCAATAAAATGAAGATAAAAAAAAAAAAAGACATAATTCTGAGCAAAATAAGCCAGGCACAAAAAGAGACATATTGTATGTTACCACTAATGTGAATTCTGTGAAAAATGTACAATGTTTTATACTGTAGAATGTAGGGGACCTAGAGATACCAATTAGTGGAGGGGGAATGATAATCTGATAAGAACAGATAAACTATGGAGGGTAATCTCAATGTTATGGGAATGCTCAGGAATGATTATGGTTTGTAAACTTTCTTGGATATAGTAAGATCATGTTGGAAGCAATAGAGTTATTTTAGGTTTTTTTTTTCTCTTATTCCTTTGTTTTCTTAGGGGTTGTTAATTTTCTTGGGGTATGGTAGGAACATGTTGGAAGCAATGTAGTTATTTTAGATTATTTGTTTTTCTTACTCCTCTGTTTGGACATGGTTTATTAATTTTCTTGGGGTATGGTAGGAACATATTGGAAGCAAAGTAATTATTTTAGGTTATTTGTTTTCCTTAATCCATTGCTTTGTTTGAAATGTTGTGGGGTTTTTTTTTGGTTGTTGTTTGCCTGTTTGTTTTTAATTTTTTGATAAACAAAGTTAAAAAATTGAAAAAAAAATCAGTAGAAAAATGGGAGTAAAAACTAAATGACAAATAGGGTGGGATGGGGGATGGTTTGGGTATTCTCGTTTCACTTTTATTTTTTATTCTTATTCTGATTCTTTCTGATGTAAGGAAAATGTTCAGAAATAGATTGTGGTGATGAACGCATAACTATATGATCATACTGTGAACAGTTGATTGTATACCATGGATGACTGTATGGTTTGTGAATATATTTCAATAAAACTGAATTAAATTAAAAAAAAAAAAAAGAATGGGTCTATCAAAGATCTGAGTAGTCTGACTCAGGCAAAAAGAGGGTTCCCAGCCAGAAAGCACAGGCAGACACTATTATCCTTTTTCTCACCTGCCTTTGGGAATTACACACCTCTTCTGCTACACTGTACTCTTTAGAAGCAAACTTCTTAAGTCCAGTGCACATCCAAGGTGATGAAGAGTCACACTCCACCTTTTGCAGGGAGAAGGGCTGAAGAATTTGTCGACAGATTAAAAAACCACTGTACCTTATATATAAAAGATGTTATAAGAAACAGAACTCTAATATTCACATTTCTTGTAGAACCAGAAATGGCTATGTTTCTCTTGAGCAACCAGTTTGGCTTTTATTTTGTGAAGTGAATCATTCTGTAAATGGTTTTCCTCTTTTCTCAGCTGTCAAGATGCTCAAAATAAAAATGTTGGCTTACCTTCAGCTTATGTATAAGAACTTAAGGCATGTATTTTATGGATTAAACTTACTCATGACTTCATCTTATTTTTTTCTACCTTTATTTCACTTTATTCTCATTTCTGCATATACAATACATATAAATCTTGGCATATTGTGTATACGTTTACAAGTCACCCCAAATCCCTTTGAAATTAGAATATGTATAAATACAATTAAATATTTTTCATTGCTCTTAAGTCTCGAGGTCACTTGCATAGTTCTTTCATTTTCTTAATGAAGATGACTTTGATTTGTTTTTTTTTTTTTTTTGGTTCTATACATACTTCCACTCAATACAAAAAATCATGAGGTAATAATACACCCAAATGTCAACATCGAGGGAAAAACATTATTAATGTTTTGATGACTATCCTTCTAAACATCTCTTTATAAACATACTCATAGGTAATTCTACATAAATGGAAAAATTTTTAAGCTCACTCTATGTACATTTTTCTAGGTCAATTAAAAATGCTTATCATTTGTAGTAGTTGCACAGCATTCTGTTGTACCACAATTTAACTAACTATGCTGGATTTTGACACTCGATTCCCTGGAGAATTCCTGATATATTTTATTTTGCATCTTGCTGGGACTTTTGCCATATGGGAATCCTGTAGTTTAGGCATGATTGTTCTGTAAACACACTTCTCTAAAAAAGGAAAAAGAAAAAACAAATGAGGGTTTCGGTTCATCATCCACCTCTTAAACTATGCTCTAGTTTTGAAATGTCAAAGCTGGACTGAGGTGTTCTTCCCATGAAACAAAATAATGGTACTTTCCCCAAATTTACAGAAAAAATTAAAGGATGTCATTTCCCCAATATCAAAATTTACTCTCGCGTATGCGCTTAAAATTTTGGCACCTGCTACCACTGTTTTGTATTCAAGTCTAGTAAAAAAAAAGATACAGGACTTAGCACAAATTTTCATATCGAATTACTGAACACAATATGTCAGGATTTCATGAGGTGAAGATCCGGTTCTATCAGATGGCAATAGGGAATATACCTGAGGAAAACTCCATCCCGTCCTCCTCCATCATATCGAGATTAAAATCAATTCAGCAAACCGGGTTTATTGAAAAATCTAAGTAACGAAACGACTGGCGGAGAAAGCAGGATCCATTCGACTTGAATCAAGCGTCAACTAAGTATGCAGCGCTGTGCTTAGAAGCCGGGAGGGGTCAGCCAAGGTGAATAGGACGCGCCCTGCAGGAGCGCGGGACAGGTAAACTGTTGTGAAGAATCTGGTGGAGGGGCAGGTGTCTGAGCCCGAAACTGCAAATTTTGAAAGCCACTGCACCTTGAAAATCGCCAAATACTTCCCTTTATCCCCAAATCATTCGGGCTCAATTCCGAAGAACAGGCAGGTGAGTCCCACATCTGATGAGGCAACAACAAAAACGCAACAACCGATTCCTGATCCCGATCTCTCCCAAACGTAAAAATTCTTAAAACTTTTCCCGATCATAACCGAATACCTCCCCAGCAAACTACACGTCCCAGTAGGCTGCAGGCGCAGCACAGTGGGTACACCCTCCCTGCCCAGAACGCTGTATTACACGCCAATCCCTATCTGGGCCTGCGAACCGTGGCCGCGCAGCCTATTGGGACTCGTAGTCCGCTTGAGTCCCTTCCACCGGTCCGCGCAGGCTTGGGCGGCAGGGGTCTACCCTACCGCCCCGCCGAAGCCCAACTCACGCTCCAATGTTCCCCACCCCCATCCCGCTACCTCCCCTCGGGGGTCAACCTCCTCCGGTCACGTGAAGAAGCTTACACGCGGCTATTGGCCTTAGGAATCCGGGGGCGGGGCGCGAGGCCCTGAGAGGTTCTGTGGCCTTCGCGGGGCCGCTTGTTTGGCCGCTGCCGTCACCTCATGGCGACGCAGGTAGAGGAGGCAATGCGGGGAAGAGGCGGCGGCGCTGAGGAGGCGACTGAAGCCTGACGGGGAGGACGGCGAGGTAGCCCGCGGCAGAAGGTCAGTCCGGGGGACGCTCTCGTTGCTGCCAGGCAGGAGGGATGCTTAGTCTACCTTTTACGGGAGCCAGCTCTTCACTCCCCCTACCTCGGGTTACCTTTAGCTACGGGGGAACATCCGGTCCTCTTCCCTCCGGGGGGTGACGACAGTGGGAGCAGGTGTGTGTGGGGGGTGGGACCTGGAGGGATGAGGAGGGAGGGGGCGACGGTTGGGTTTGTGGGCACGCGGTGGGAAAGGGGAGGGACGGCAGGGGGTGCATCCAGGTCTGCTGGGGAAGGGGTGCGACGCGGGGGTGCTCCAGGTGTGACAGCCATGTGCGGCCGGCACCGCGGGGCCCCGGGCGCCAGGTCTTCTCTCTCCCAGTCCCCGCCATCACCAGGCTCCCCGCGCTGTGCGCCGCAGTCGGGGGACTCTCTGGGGTCACGGGCTCGCCGTCTTCTCCTCGGGCAGGTGCGCAGGGCGCGCTGCTGGGTGCTCCCGGGCCGCGCTGGCGAGGCTGTTGCGCAGTAAGATAACCGCGCGGGAGCCGGAGTGCGCTCCGCCGGCCTCCCCCTCCCCCCCCCCGCCCTTCTTCGGTCCCCGCCACTGCGCGGGCTGACGAGCGGCGGGGCTGGAGGGACCACTGGCCCCCGGGGCTCGGCTCTGGGCGCCATGGGCTTGACCGCACGTGGGGCCAGATATGGGGAGGTGATGCCAGAGGACCACGGTTCCGCAGAGTTGGGAGCAGCATCGGCTGATACGTCTTCCCAGTCCAGCCTTCCCCTTCCCCCCCACCACGCCTTCCTTTCTCTCCTTTTTTTTTTTTTTTTTTTTTAAACTTTCAGTGTGCGGAAACTTGCACCTCCTCGACCCTGGCCTTTGGTGTCTCACTCTGGGAGACAAGCTGGACCTTTCCCTTTCCCTTTTCCTTAACTTGACTCCCATCAAGGAGTTTTCAGTTTCTGCCTGGATACAGGAAAATCGAGGTCTCCTTCAGAATGGAACAGATCCACTCGTTCTGGAGTTCAGTGGGTGGAGCTCGAGAAAGATTGCGCAACTAGTGGGCTACAGGGATTTCGGGGACCAGGAGTGGAGAATTGCGGGAAAAGGGCCTTGGAAAGTGGAAACCGATTTCTTTTTCCTTGTAGTTGAGCATAATGAAAGATTTAAGTTGTTGGACGCCCTGCTGGATCACTCAGGGCTGTTTAATATTACTTGATTATTCATTTGAGTACTCTTGAAAATCACTCCTGTATGAAATTACGAAATAATATTTTTCCCATGCAGTTCATGAACTTCAGAAGGGAGAACAAAGGTTCGGTTTACATCTGTGCAAAGTGTCAAAAATTAGCTGTTTGGGCCTGTTTCTAAGGTCAGGTTCCTCGGCATGTGGGTGTTACTACTTCTCAGTTGCCTCTGTTTCTCTCTCTCTACTGTGAAAGAAAGATCCAGGACTTTCAGGACCGAAAAAGAAGCTGTGGACCAGAATGTTCTCTAGGGATTCAACATTGTCACTTTGGACACTTAACTTATTCCCTGAGGGTGGGGAGCCAATCTCAGTGTTTGATTTCCGAGGTCCCCCATGGGAGAACCTGATAAAAAGCCACTGGAATTCAGGACGTAAGTCTCTTTTATGTCACTGGGATAAGTACAAAAAGTCGTTGAATCAGGAACAGAGGTTTAATCAACCAGCATTTTAAATGACAAAGATAAGAGGTACAGAGTTCTGGTTAACAGCTAGGTGTGAATAGTTAGAACCTATTTGTATCTTTACCATCTCATTTTTATACACTTACCTCATACTTCTTTGCTTATGCCTTCCTGGCCATCTTTTTCCTTTTGATTTCTTGCTCTCATTTAACTGACCGTGACATAGAATTTAAATACATACTTAAGTATTAGTTTTTGAATTTTCATTAAAAAAAATCAAGTGACTGTCTTCTGCTTGCAAAAATCGCTTGTATAGGGAAAGGAAACAAACAGACAAAGGTACCCAGTGTTCTTTTTTACTTCAATTGCTCTTTTTCACTCTAATTATTATTCTTGTTATTTTTGTGTGTGTGCTAATGAAGGTGTCAGGGATTGATTTAGGTGATGAATGTACAACTATGTAATGGTACTGTGAACAATCGAAAGTGCGATTTGTTTTGTATGACTGCATGGTATGTGAATATATCTGAATAAAATGAAAATTAAAAAAAAAGCTCTGATGGAAAAAAAAATTCGCTTGTAGGTTTTTTCCTTATGACCTTTAATTTATTTTCTTTGTGTCACTGTCTCGAAAAAAATATTCCTTAATTCTGTCTAACCTCTGCCCTCTTTCAGGAAGCAGAAATCATGTTTAACTAATTGGGTTGTATCAAAAATATTGAAGGAGTTAAAAGAAAAGCGACTGTTGAGTCACTGTTTGGTTACATTATGGGACTTGAAATGAGGAACAATTGGAGATGGGTTTTATTGGTGACTAGTTGTTTTAACCATCTAGTTAGTCACCCTTGACTTCGGTTAATTCTGGCAATGTTTCATAACTTCATCCATTTGAATGGTTTCTTGGGGTTACTTGTTACTTCTAAAGATAATATTGTGAGGCGGGGCAAGATGGCAGACTGGTGAGCTGTATATTTTAGTTACTCCTCCAGGAAAGTAGGTAGAAAGCCAGGAACTGTGTGGACTGGACACCACAGAGCAATCTGCCTTTGGGCATACTTCATACAACACACATGAAAATGTCGAACTGCTGAGATCAGCGAAATCTCCCAATACAGAAAGCTTCAAAGACTTTCAGTTTGGGCACGTCAAGTCAAGAGCAGAACTAAGAGAGCTCTGAGACAAAAGGCAATAATCCAGTGGCTGAGAAAATTCACTAAACACCACAACTTCCCAAGAAAAGGGGGGTGTCCGCTCACAGCCACCATCCTGGTGGACAGGAAACACTCCTGCCCATCGCCAGCCCCATAGCCCAGAGCTGCCCCAGACAACCCAGTGTGACGGAAGTGCTTCAAATAACAGGCACACACCACAAAACTGGGCGTGGACATTAGCCTTCCCTGCAACCTCAGCTGATTGTCCCGGAGTTCGGAAGGTGGAGCAGTGTGAATTAACAAAGCCCCATTCAGCCATCATTTGAGCAGACTGGGAGCCTCCCTACACAGCCCAGCAGCCCAGAACCGCCCTGGGGGGATGGCACTCACCTGTGACATAGCACAGTCATCCCTCAACAGAGGACCCGGGTGCACGGCCTGGAAGAGGGGCCCACTTGCAAGTCTCAGGAGCCATACGCCAATACCAAGGACTTGTGGGTCAGTGGCAGAGACAAACTGTGGCAGGACTGAACTGAAGGATTAGACTATTGCAGCAGCTTTAAAACTCTAGGATCATCAGGGAGATTTGATTGTTAGGGCCACCCCCCCTCCCCGACTGCCCAGAAACACGCCCCACATACAGGGCAGGCAACACCAACTACACACGCAAGCTTGGTACACCAATTGGGCCCCACAAGACCCACTCCCCCACTCACCAAAAAGGCTAAGCAGGGGAGAACTGGCTTGTGGAGAACAGGTGGCTCGTGGACGCCACCTGCTGGTTAGTTAGAGAAAGTGTACTCCACGAAGCTGTAGATCTGATAAATTAGAGATAAGGACTTCAATGGGTCTACAAACTCTAAAAGAACCCTATCAAGTTCAGCAAATGCCACGAGGCCAAAAACAACAGAAAATTATAAAGCATATGAAAAAACCAGACGATATGGATAACCCAAGCCCAAGCACCCAAATCAAAAGACCAGAAGAGACACAGCACCTAGAGCAGCTACTCAAAGAACTAAAGATGAACAATGAGACCAGAGTACGGGAGATAAAGGAAATCAAGAAGACTCTAGAAGAGCATAAAGAAGACATTGCAAGACTAAATAAAAAAATGGATGATCTTATGGAAATTAAAGAAACTGTTGACCAAATTAAAAAGATGCTGGACACTCATAGTACAAGACTAGAGGAAGTTGAACAACGAATCAGTGACCTGGAAGATGACAGAATGGAAAAGGAAAGCATAAAAGAAAGAATGGGGAAAAAATTGAAAAAATTGAAATGGACCTCAGGGATATGATAGATAATATGAAACATCCAAATATAAGACTCATTGGTGTCCCAGAAGGTGAAGAAAAGGGTAAAGGTCTAGGAAGAGTATTCAAAGAAATTGTTGGGGAAAACTTCCCAAATCTTCTAAACAACATAAATACACAAATCATAAATGCTCAGCGAACTCCAATTAGAATAAATCCAAATAAACCCACTCTGAGACATATACTGATCACACTGTCAAACACACAAGAGAAGGAGCAAGTTCTGAAAGCAGCAAGAGAAAAGCAATTCACCACATACAAAGGAAACAGCATAAGACTAAGTAGTGACTACCCAACAGCCACCATGGAGGCAAGAAGGCAGTGGCACGATATATTTAAAATTCTGAGTGAGAAAAATTTCCAGCCAAGAATACTTAATCC
Source organism: Choloepus didactylus (assembly GCF_015220235.1). Classification (NCBI taxonomy): domain Eukaryota; kingdom Metazoa; phylum Chordata; class Mammalia; order Pilosa; family Megalonychidae; genus Choloepus; species Choloepus didactylus. The sequence continues at coordinate 109,248 of NW_023637624.1, read as the reverse complement.
AGCAAAGCTCTCCTTAAAATTTGAGGGAGAGCTTAAATTTTTCACAGACAAACAAATGCTGAGAGAATTTGCTAACAAGAGACCTGCCCTACTGGAGATACTAAAGGGAGCCCTACAGACAGAGAAACAAAGAAAGGACAGAGAGACTTGGAGAAAGGTTCAGTACTAAAGAGATTCGGTATGGGTACAATAAAGGATATTAATAGAGAGAGGGAAAAATATGGCAAACATAAACCAAAGGATAAGATGGCTGATTCAAGAAACGCCTTCACGGTTATAACGTTGAATGTAAATGGATTAAACTCCCAATTAAAATATATAGATTCGCAGAATGAATAAAAAAAAAATGAACCATCAATATGTTGCATACAAGAGACTCATCTTAGACACAGGAACACAAAGAAACTGAAAGTGAAAGGATGGAAAAAAATATTTCATGCAAGCTACAGCCAAAAGAAAGCAGGTGTAGCAATATTAATCTCAGATAAAATGACTTCAAAAGCAGGAATGTTTTGAGAGGCAAAGAAGGCCACTACATACTAATAAAAGGGGCAATTCAGCAAGAAGAAATAACAATCGTAAATGTCTAAGCATGTGACAAAATCCAACATCCCTTTTTGATAAAAACACTTCAAAAGGTAGGAATTGAAGGAAACTTCCTCAACATGATAAAGAGCATATATGAAAAACCCACAGCCAGCATAGTACTCAATGGTGAGAGACTGAAAGCCTTCCCTCTAAGATCAGGAACAAGACAAGGATGCCCGCTGTCACCACTGTTATTCAACATTGTGCTGGAAGTGCTAGCCAGGGCAATCCGGCAAGACAAACAAATAAAAGGCATCCAAATAGGAAAAGAAGAAGTAAAACTGTCATTGTTTGCAGATGATATGATCTTATATCTAGAAAACCCTGAGAAATCGATGATACAGCTACTAGAGCTAATAAACAAATTTAGCAAAGTAGCGGGATACAAGGTTAATGCACATAAGTCCGTAATGTTTCTATATGCTAGAAATGAACAAACTGAAGAGACACTCAGGAAAAAGATACCATTTTCAATAGCAACTAAAAAAATCAAGTACCTAGGAATAAACTTAACCAAAGATGTAAAAGACCTATACAAAGAAAACTACATAACTCTACTAAAAGAAATAGAAGGGGACCTTAAAAGATGGAAAAATATTCCATGTTCATGGATAGGAAGGCTAAATGTCATTAAGATGTCCATTCTACTCAAACTCATCTACAGATTCAATGCAATCCCAGTCAAAATTCCAACAACCTACTTTGCAGACTTGGAAAAGCTAGTTATCAAATTTATTTGGAAAGGGAAGATGCCTCGAATTGCTAAAGACACTCTAAAAAAGAAAAACGAAGTGGGAGGACTTACCCTCCCTGACTTTGAAGCTTATTATAAAGCCACAGTTGTCAAAACAGCATGGTACTGGCACAAAGATAGACATATAGATCAATGGAATCGAATTGAGAATTCAGAGATAGACCCTCAGATGTATGGCCGACAGATCTTTGATAAGGCCCCCAAAGTCACTGAACTGAGCCATAATGGTCTTTTCAACAAATGGGGCTGGGAGAGTTGGATATCCATATCCAAAAGAATGAAAGAGGACCCCTACCTCACCCCCTACACAAAAATTAACTCAAAATGGACCTAAGATCTCAATATAAAAGAAAGTACCATAAAACTCCTAGAAGATAATGTAGGAAAACATCTTCAAGACCTTGTATTAGGTGGCCACTTCCTAGACTTTACACCCAAAGCACAAGCAACAAAAGAGAAAATAGATAAATGGGAACTCCCCAAGCTTAGAAGTTTCTGCACCTCAAAGGAATTTCTCAAAAAGGTAAAGAGGCAGCCAACTGAATGGGAAAAAATTTTTGGAAACCATGTATCCGACAAAAGACTGATATGTTGCATATACAAAGAAATCCTACAACTCAATGACAATAGTACAGCCAGCCCAATTATAAAATGGGCAAAAGATAAGAAAAGACAGTTCTCTGAAGAGGAAATACAAATGGCCAAGAAACACATGAAAAAATGGTCAGCTTCACTAGCTATTAAAGAGATGCAAATTAAGACCACAATGAGATACCATCTAACACCGGTTAGAATGGCTGCCATTAAACAAACAGGAAACTACAAATGCTGGAGGGGATGTGGAGAAATTGGAACTCTTATTCATTGTTGATGGGACTGTATAATGGTTCAGCCACTCTGGAAGTCAGTCTGGCAGTTCCTTAGAAAACTAGATATAGAGCTACCATTCAATCCAGCGATTGCACTTCTCGGTATATACCCGGAAGATCGGAAAGCAGTGACACGAACAGATATCTGCACGCCAATGTTCATAGCAGCATTATTCACAATTGCCAAGAGATGGAAACAATCCAAATGTCCTTCAACATATGAGTGGATAAATAAAACGTGGTATATACATACGATGGAATACTACGCGGCAGTAAGAAGGAACGATCTTGTGAAACATATGACAACATGGATGAACCTTGAAGACATAGTGCTGAGCGAAATAAGCCAGGCACAAAAAGAGAAATCTTATATGCTACCACTAATGTGAACTTTGAAAAATGTAAAACAAATGGTTTATAATGTAGAATGTAGGGGAACTAGCAGTAGAGAGCAATTAAGGAAGGGGGAACAATAATCCAAGAAGAACAGATAAGCTATTTAACGTTCTGGGGATGCCCGGAAATGACTATGGTCTGTTAATTTCTGATGGATATAGTAGGAACAAGTTCACAGAAAGGTTGCTATATTATGTAACTTTCTTGGGGTAAAGTAGGAACATGTTGGAAGTTAAGCAGTTATCTTAGGTTAGTTGTCTTTTTCTTACCCCCTTGTTATGGTCTCTTTGAAATGTTCTTTTATTGTATGTTTGTTTTCTTTTTAACTTTTTTTTTCATACAGTTGATTTAAAAAAGAAGGGAAAGTTAAAAAAAAAAAAGAAAGAAAAACAAGGAAAAAAAAAAAGATGCAGTGCCCCCTTGAGGAGCCTGTGGAGAATGCAGGGGTATTCGCCTACCCCACCTCCATGGTTGCTAACATGACCACAGACATAGGGGACTGGTGGTTTGATGGGTTGAGCCCTCTACCATAAGTTTTGCCCTTGGGAAGACGGTTGCTGCAAAGGAGAGGCTAGGCCTCCCTATATTTGTGCCTAAGAGTCTCCTCCTGAATGCCTCTTTGTTGCTCAGATGTGGCCCTCTCTCTCTGGCTAAGCCAACTTGAAAGGTGAAATCACTGCCCTCCCCCCTACGTGGGATCAGACACCCAGGGGAGTGAATCTCCCTGACAATGTAGAATATGACTCCCAGGGAGGAATGTAGACCCGGCATCGTGGGACGGAGAACATCTTCTTGACCAAAAGGGGGTTGTGAAAGGAAATGAATTAAGCTTCAGTGGCAGAGAGATTCCAAAAGGAGCTGAGAGGTCACTCTGGTGGGCACTCTTACGCACACTTTAGACAACCCTTTTTAGGTTCTAATGAACTGGGGTAGCTGGTGGTGGATACCTGAAACTATCAAACTACAACCCAGAACCCATGAATCTCGAAGACAGTTGTATAAAAATGTAGCTTATGAGGGGTGACAATGGGATTGGGAAAGCCGTAAGGACCACACTCCACTTTGTCTAGTTTATGGATGGATGAGTAGAAAAATAGGGGAAGGAAACAAACAGACAAATGTACCCAGTGTTCTTTTTTACTTCAGTTGCTCTTTTTCACTCTAATTATTATTCTTGTTATTTTTGTGTGTGTGCTGGTGAAGGTGTCAGGGATTGATTTAGGTGATGAATGTACATCTATGTGATAGTGCTGTAAACAATCGAGAGTACGATTTGTTTTGTATGACTGCGTGGTATGTGAATATATCTCAATAAAATGATGATTAAAAAAAAATAAAGATAATATTGTAAGTCCTTCTCCCGGGGTCTCTTAAGGATTTGTCTACAACTGTGCTGTCTAATGTGGTAGCCACTAGCTACATATGGCTGTTTACATTTACATTAAATTAAATTAAAAATTCTGTTTCTAAGTTGCACTAGCCACATTTCAAGTGATATTAACTAATGTGCCTTAGTGGCTGCCATATTAGACAGAGCAGATATAGCCCATTCCCCTCATTGCAGAGGGTTCTTTTGGACAGCACTGGTCTAAAAGGATGGAATATACATTATCAAGTATTCCAGGCATCTTTTGTAACATCAAGCTCATTCATATTACTTCTTACATCCCTATGCTGAATTTATTTTTAACATGGATTTTTTTTATTTACTAGTGTTTTGCTTAGAAATGTTAAAAATTATTTAACTATTGTTAAATTTGTTTTTAGATACATAAATAATCTAGAAGGATAAAAATATATGGAGCCTAGGCCCAAATTAACAAAATCTTAACATTTACTTCGTGCCTAATAGTTTTTACAGTGTTTTTGTTGAACATACACTGATTCGACATCACCCAGAGACTATGGAGAAGGGCAGGCAGCTATCATTGTCCTCATTTACTGATGAGAAACTGGTCAGCAAGGTCAAGTGATTTGCCCAAGGGGTGAAGCCGAGTCTGGAACCCAATACCCTTTCTTGTATACTACAATAATAAATAGTGTGGTAGTGGGTAAAACAGTATAGATTTTGGAGTCATGACTCTTAGCAGTCTGCCACTTATTAGCTGTGCAACCTTGGGCAAGTTTGCCAGTCTTTGTAATCCTAAATTCCATCATCTGTAAAGTGGGGATGATGCCAATACCTACCACATAAGATTGTTGCAAAGAATAAGAGTTCATGTAACTCATGGGGTACAGTGCTGGGCATGTAGAATTTCTGAGGGGAAGATGTCCAAAAGAGACTAATTTCTCTTTTGTTTTTAGAGTGCTATTAATTCTGTAAATCCATCATCTAACTTTACTTTGTAATCTTATCTCTTCCCAGAATCTCTAAATGATGGACATAATGTGGAGAAATTAGGTCAGGGTTGGAAGAAACCATTTCATTATCTTGTTTTGCCCCCCATCTGAGGACTTAATGAACTACTCTTCTGTGAACAGAGATTAAGTAATGAGAAACAAAGCAGTCTTCTGTGTACGGGATTGTTGTCTCGTATCACTAAGCTTTGGTCAATTTATTTTCACCTGCATCTAACAGGGAAAGCAGTAATGAGAGCAGAAAAAATGTAGTAAGTTCTTCTAGTAATACCACCTTTTTATATCATAGTATGCCACATTTGTTCCTTATGTGATTACCAGAAGGCATTTTTAATGTTTTTTTGTATCATTTATATTGGTTTTGAGTAGAGACATTTTATTTGGAAAAGTATATGTCAAATCCAGATTACATGAAACAGGATGCATGTCGTTTGCTTTTGTGGGATTCCTCACAAGAGTAAATAGGTTATTTTAAATAGATATGCTGTGGCAATTTTTTTTTTAATTCAGTTTTATTGAAATATATTCACAAACCATACAGTCATCCATGGTATACAATCAACTGTTCACAGTATGATCATATAGTTATGCGTTCATTACCACAATCTATTTCTGAACATTTTCCTTACATCAGAAAGAATCAGAATAAGAATAAAAAATAAAAGTGAAAAAAGAATACCCAAACCATCCCCCCATCCCACCCTATTTGTCATTTAGTTTTTACTCCCATTTTTCTACTGATTTTTTTTTCAATTTTTTAACTTTGTTTATCAAAAAATTAAAAACAAACAGACAAACAACAACCAAAAAAACCCCACAACATTTCAAACAAAGCAATGGATTAAGGAAAACAAATAACCTAAAATAACTACTTTGCTTCCAATATGTTCCTACCATACCCCAAGAAAATTAATAAACCATGTCCAAACAGAGGAGTAAGAAAAACAAATAATCTAAAATAACTACATTGCTTCCAACATGTTCCTTCCATACCCCAAGAAAATTAACAACCCCTAAGAAAACAAAGGAATAAGAGAAAAAAAAACCTAAAATAACTCTATTCCTTCCAACTTGATCTTACTATATCCAAGAAAGTTTACAAACCATAATCATTCCTGAGCATTCCCATAACATTGAGATTACCCTCCATAGTTTATCTGTTCTTATTAGATTATCATTCCCCCTCCACTAATTGGTATCTCTAGGTCCCCTACATTCTACAGTATAAAACATTGTACATTTTTCACAGAATTCACATTAGTGGTAACATACAATATCTCTCTTTTTGTGCCTGGCTTATTTTTTTTGCTCAGCATTATGTCTTTTTTTTTTTTTTTTTTAATCTTCATTTTATTGAGATATATTCGTATACCACGCAGTCATACAAAACAAATCGTACTTTCGATTGTTCACAGTACCATTACATAGTTGTACATTCATCACCCAAATCAATCCCTGACACCTTCATTAGCGCACACACAAGAATAACAAGAATAATAATTAGAGTGAAAAAGAGCAATTGAAGTAAAAAAGAACACTGGGTACCTTTGTCTGTTTGTTTCCTTCCCCTATTTTTCTACTCATCCATCCATAAACTATACGAAGTGGAGTGTGGTCCTTATGGCTTTCCCAATCCCCTTGTCACCCCTCATAAGCTACATTTTTATACAACTGTCTTCGAGATTCATGGGTTCTGGGTTGTAGTTTGATAGTTTCAGGTATCCACCACCAGCTACCCGAATTCTTTAGAACCTAAAAAGGGTTGTCTAAAGTGTGCGTAAGAGTGCCCACCAGAGTGACCTCTCGGCTCCTTTTGGATTCTCTCTGCTACTGAAGCTTATTTCATTTCCTTTCACATCCCCCTTTTGGTCAAGAAGATGTTCTCCGTCCCACGATGCCGGGTCTACATTCCTCCCCGGGAGTCATATTCCACGTTGCCAGGGAGATTCACTCCCCTGGGTGTCTGATCCCACGTAGGGGGGAGGGCAGTGATTTCACCTTTCAAGTTGGCTTCGCTAGAGAGACAGGGCCACATCTGAGCAACAAAGAGGCATTCGGGAGGAGGCTCTTAGGCCCAACCATAGGGAGGCCTAGCCTCTCCTTTGCAGCAACCGTCTTCCCAATGGTAAAACCTGTGGTAGAGGGCTGAACCCATCAAACCACCAGTCCCCTATGTCTGTGGTCATGTTAGCAACCATGGAAGTGGGGTAGGCGAATACCCCTGCATTCTCCACAGGCTCCTCAAGGGGGCACTACATCTTTTTTTTTTTTTAACTTTCCCTTCTTTTTTAAATCAACTGTATGAAACAAAAGTTAAAAAGAAAACAAACATACAATAAAAGAACATTTCAAAGAGACCATAACAAGGGAGTAAGAAAAAGACAACTAACCTAAGATAACTGCTTAACTTCCAACATGTTCCTACTTTACCCCAAGAAAGTTACCTAATATAGCAACATTTCTGTGAACTTGCTCCTAGTATATCCATCAGAAATTCACAGACCATAGTCATTCCTGGGCATCCCCAGAACGTTAAATAGCTTATCTGTTCTTCTTGGATTATTGTTCCACCTTCCTTAATTGCTCTCTATTGCTAGTTCCCCTACATTCTACATTATAAGCCATTTGTTTTACATTTTTCAAAGTTCACATTAGTGGTAGCATATAATATTTCTCTTTTTGTGCATGGCTTATTTCGCTTAGCATTATGTCTTCAAGGTTCATCCATATTCTCATATGTTTCACGAGATCGTTCCTTCTTACTGCCGCGTAGTATTCCATTGTGTGTATATACCACATTTTATTTATCCACTCATCTGTTGAAGGACATTTGGGTTGTTTCCATCTTTTGGCAATTGTGAATAATGCTGCTATGAACATTGGCGTGCAGATATCTGTTCATGTCACTGCTTTCCGATCTTCCGGGTATATACCGAGAAGTGCAATCAGTGGATCGAATGGTAACTCTATATCTAGTTTTCTAAGGAACTGCCAGACTGACTTTCAGAGTGGCTGAACCATTATACAGTCCCACCAACAGTGAATAAGAGTCCCAATTTCTCCACATCCCCTCCAGCATTTGTAGTTTCCTGTTTGTTTAATGGCAGCCATTCTAACCAGTGTTAGGTGGTATCTCATTGTGGTCTTAATTTGCATCTCTCTAATAGCTAGTGAAGCTGAACATTTTTTCATGTGTTTCTTGGCCATTTCTATTTCCTCTTCAGAGAACTGTCTTTTCATATCTTTTGCCCATTTTATAATTGGGCCGACTGTACTATTGTCATTGAGTTGTAGGATTTCTTTATATATGCAAGATATCAGTCTTTTGTCAGATACATGGTTTCCAAAAATTTTTTCCCATTGAGTTGGCTGCCTCTTTACCTTTTTGAGAAATTCCTTTGAGGTGCAGAAACTTCTAAGCTTGAGGAGTTCCCATTTATCTATTTTCTCTTTTGTTGCTTGTGCTTTGGGTGTAAAGTCTAGGAAGTGGCCACCTAAGACAGGGTCTTGAAGATGTTTTCCTACATTATCTTCTAGGAGTTTTATGGTACTTTCTTTTATATTGAGATCTTAGGTCCATTTTGAGTTAATTTTTGTGTAGGGTGTGAGGTAGGGGTCCTCTTTCATTCTTTTGGATATGGATATCCAACTCTCCCAGCCACATTTGTTGAAAAGACCATTATGACTCAGTTCAGTGACTTTGGGGGCCTTATCAAAGATCAGTCGGCCATAGATCTGAGGGTCTATCTCCGAATTCTCAATTCGATTCCATTGATCTATATGTCTATCTTTGTGCCAATACCATGCTGTTTTGGCAACTGTGGCTTTATAATAAGCTTCAAAGTCAGGGAGGGTAAGTCCTCCCACTTCGTTTTTCTTTTTTAGAGTGGCTTTAGCAATTCGAGGCATCTTCCCTTTCCAAATAAATTTGATAACTAGCTTTTCCAAGTCTGCAAAATAAGTTGCTGGAATTTTGATTGGGATTGCATTGAATCTGTAGATGAATTTGGGTAGAATTGACATCTTAATGACATTTAGTCTTCCTATCCATGAACATGGAATATTTTTCCATCTTTTAAGGTCCCCTTCTATTTCTTTTAGTAGAGTTACGTAGTTTTCTTTGTATAGGTCTTTTACATCTTTGGTTAAGTTTATTCCTAGGTACTTGATTTTTTTAGTTGCTATTGAAAATGGTATCTTTTTCCTGAGTGTCTCTTCAGTTTGTTCATTTCTAGCATATAGAAACATTACGGACTTATGTGCATTAACCTTGTATCCCGCTACTTTGCTAAATTTGTTTATTAGCTCTAGTAGCTGTATCGTCGATTTCTCAGGGTTTTCTAGATATAAGATCATATCATCTGCAAACAATGACAGTTTTACTTCTTCTTTTCCTATTTGGATGCCTTTTATTTGTTTGTCTTGCCGGATTGCCCTGGCTAGCACTTCCAGCACAATGTTGAATAACAGTGGTGACAGCGGGCATCGTTGTCTTGTTCCTGATCTTAGAGGGAAGGCTTTCAGTCTCTCACCATTGAGTACTATGCTGGCTGTGGGTTTTTCATATATGCTCTTTATCATGTTGAGGAAGTTTCCCTCAATTCCTACCTTTTGAAGTGTTTTTATCAAAAACGGATGTTGGATTTTGTCAAATGCTTTTTCAGCATCTATTGAGATGATCAATTGATTTTTCCCTTTTGACTTGTTAATGTGTTGTAATACATTGATTGATTTTCTTATGTTGAACCATCCTTGCATGCCTGGAATAAACCCCACTTGGTCATGGTGTATGATTTTTTTAATGTGTCTTTGGATTCGATTTGCAAGTATTTTGTTGAGGATTTTTGCATCTATATTCATTAGGGAGATTGGCCGGTAGTTTTCCATTTTTGTAACATCTTTGCCTGGTTTTGGTATTAGATTGATGTTAACTTCATAAAATGAGTTAGGTAGAGTTCCATTTTCTTCAATGTTTTGAAAGAGTTTGAGTAAGATTGGTGTCAGTTCTTTCTGGAAAGTTTGGTAGAATTCCCCTGTGAAGCCATCTGGCCCTGGGCATTTATTTGTGGGAAGATTTTTGATGACTGATTGGATCTCTTTGCTTGTGATGGGTTGGTTGAGGTCTTCTATTTCTTCTCTGGTCAGTCTAGGTTGTTCATATGTTTCCAGGAAATTGTCCATTTCCTCTACATTATCCAGTTTGTTGGCATACAGTTGTTCATAGTATCCTCTTATAATTTTTTAAATTTCTTCAGGATCTGCAGTTATGTCACCTTTTTCATTCATTATTTTGTTTATATGGGTCTTCTCTCTTTTTGATTTTGTCAGTCTAGCTAGGGGCTTGTCAATCTTGTTGATCTTCTCAAAGAACCAACTTTTGGTGATATTTATCCTCTCTATTGTTTTTTTGTTCTCTATGTCATTTATTTCTGCTTTAATCCTTGTTATTTCTTTTCTTGTACTTGGTTTAGGATTGGTTTGCTGTTCATTTTCTAGCTTCTTCAGTTGATCCATTAGTTCTTTGATTTTGGCTCTTTCTTCCTTTTTAATATATGCGTTTAGTGCTATAAATTTCCCGCTCAGCACTGCTTTTGCTGCATCCCATAGGTTTTGGTATGTTGTGTTCTCATTTTCATTCGTCTCTATATATTTAGCAATTTGTCTTGCTATTTCTTCTTTAACCCACTGATTGATTAGGAGTGTGTTGTTTAACCTCCAGTTATTTGTGAATTTTCTAAGTCTCTGATGGTTATTGACTTCTAATTGTATTCCATTGTGGTCAGAGAATGTGCTTTGAATAATTTCAATCTTTTTAAATTTATTGAGGCTTGTTTTATGTCCCAGCATATGATCTATTCTGGAGAAAGTTCCATGAGCACTAGAAAAGTATGTGTATCCTGGTGATTTGGGATGTAATGTCCTGTATATGTCTGTTAAATCTAATTCATTTATCAGATTGTTTAGGTTTTCAATTTCCTTATTGGTCTTCTGTCTGGTTGATCTATCTATAGGAGAGAGTGATGTGTTGAAGTCTCCCACAATTATTGTGGAAACATCAATTGCTTACTTTAGTTTTGCCAGTGTTTCTCTCATGTATTTTGTGGCACCTTGATTGGGTGCATAGACATTTACGATTGTTATTTCTTCTTGCTGAATTGCCCCTTTTATTAGCATGTAGTGGCCTTCTTTGTCTCTCAAAACATCCCTGCATTTGAAGTCTATTTTATCTGAGATTAATATTGCTACACCTGATTTCTTTTGGCTGTAGCTTGCATGAAATATTTTTTTCCATCCTTTCACTTTCAGTTTCTTTGTGTCCCTGTGTCTAAGATGAGTCTCTTGTATGCAACATATTGATGGTTCATTTTTTTTGATCCATTCTGCGAATCTATATCTTTTAATTGGGGAGTTTAATCCATTTACATTCAACGTTAAAACCGTGAAGGCATTTCTTGAATCGGCCATCTTATCCTTTGGTTTATGTTTGTCATATTTTTCCCCTCTCTCTATTAATATCCTTTATTGTACCCATACCGAATCTCTTTAGTACTGAACCTTTCTCCAAGTCTCTCTGTCCTGTCTTTGTTTCTCTGTCTGTAGGGCTCCCTTTAGTATCTCCAGTAGGGCAGGTCTCTTGTTAGCAAATTCTCTCAGCATTTGTTTGTCTGTGAAAAATTTAAGCTCTCCCTCAAATTTGGAGGAGAGCTTTGCTGGATAAAGTATTCTTGGCTGGAAATTTTTCTCACTCAGAATTTTAAATATATCGTGCCACTGCCTTCTCGCCTCCATGGTGGCTGCTGAGTAGTCACTACTTAGTCTTATGCTGTTTCCTTTGTATGTGGTGAATTGCTTTTCTCTTGCTGCTTTCAGAACTTGCTCCTTCTCTTCTGTGTTTGACAGTGTGATCAGTATATGTCTCGGAGTGGGTTTATTTGGATTTATTCTATTTGGGGTTCGCTGAACATTTATTATTTGTGTATTTATGTTGTTTTGAAGTTTTGGGTAGTTTTCCCCAACAATTTCTTTGAATACTCTTCCTAGACCTTTACCCTTTTCTTCCCCTTCTGGGACACCAATGAGTCTTACATTTGTATGTTTCATATTATCTATCATATCCCTGAGGTCCATTTTGAGTTTTTCAATTTTTTTCCCCATTCTTTCTTTTATGCTTTCATTTTCCATTCTGTCATCTTCCAGGTCACTGATTCGTTGTTCAACTTCCTCTAGTCTTGTACTATGAGTGTCCAGAATCTTTTTAATTTGGTCAACAGTTTCTTTAATTTCCATAAGATCATCCATTTTTTTATTTAGTCTTGCAATGTCTTCTTTATGCTCTTCTAGAGTCTTCTTGATTTCCTTCATATCCCGTACTATGGTCTCATTGTTCATCTTTAGCTCTTTGAGTAGCTGCTCTAGGTGCTGTGTCTCTTCTGGTCTTTTGATTTGGATGCTTGGGCTTGGGTTATCCATATCGTCTGGTTTTTTCATATGCTTTATAATTTTCTGTTGTTTTTGGCCTCGTGGCATTTGCTGAACTTGATAGGGTTCTTTTAGGATTTGTAGACCAATTGAAGTCCTTATCTCTAATTTATCAGATCTACAGCTTCGTGGAGTACACTTTCTCTAACTAACCAGCAGGTGGCATCCACGAGCCACTTGTTCTCCACAAGCCAGTTCTCCCCTGCTTAGCCTTTTTGGTGAGTGGGGGAGTGAGTCTTGTGGGGTCCAATTGGTGTACCAAGCTTGCCTGGTAGTTGGTGTTGCCTGCCCTGTATATGGGGCGTGTTTCTCGGCAGTCAGGGAGGGGGGGGTGGCTCTAACAATCAAATCTTCCTGGTGATCCTAGAGTTTTAAAGCTGCTGCAATAGTCTAATCCTTCAGTTCAGTCCTGCCACAGTTTGTCTCTGCCACTGACCCACAAGTCCTTGGTATTGGCGTATGGCTCCTGAGACTTGCAAGTGGGCCCCTCTTCCAGGCCGTGCACCCCGGGTCCTCTGTTGAGGGATGACTGTGCTATGTCACAGGTGAGTGCCATCCCCCCAGGGCAGTTCTGGGCTGCTGGGCTGTGTAGGGAGGCTCCCAGTCTGCTGAAATGATGGCTGAATGGGGCTTTGTTAATTCACACTGCTCTACCTTCCCTACTCTGGGACTATCAGCTGAGGTTGCAGGGAAGGCTAATGTCCACACCCAGTTTTGTGGTGTGTGCCTGTTATTTGAAGCACTTCCGTCACACTGGGTTGTCTGGGGCAGTTCTGGGCTATGGGGCTGGCGATGGGCAGGAGTGTTTCCTGTCCACCAGGATGATGGCTGTGGGTGGACACCCCCCTTTTCTTGGGAAGTTGTGGTGTTTAGTGAATTTTCTCAGCCACTGGATTATTGCGTTTTTTCTCAGAGCTCTCCTAGTTCTGCTCTTGACTTGACCTGCCCAAATAGTAAGTCTTTGAAGCTTTCTGTGTTGGGCTTCTTAGAGTAATTGTTTTAGAAAAAGAAAAAAGGATTAAAAAAAAAAAAAAAAAACGGACCCTCCTCGGAGATCTAATGGGTTATTGAAATGCTAAGAGACAAAGCTACCAGGGCCATTAAGGAAAGGTCCACAGGGCAGAGAGATCAGCTTTTCTTCTTGATTTGCATGTGCGCCTCAGGGCCCTTCCCCTTTCTATGTTCACCAGAACTCCAAAAATCCTCCGCTTTTATTTTGGAGTTTTTCGTGTTGTTTTTTTTCTATGCCTGTCTCCTTTCTGCTGGGCTGGCTGCTCTCAGATTCTCTGGTGTCTGGTCTCAGTCTATCTATGGTTGGAGTCTGTATCAGTAGAATGAGTTTCCGATAAGAGCAGCCACTGCAGTTCTCCCTTCTCCTTCCCGGAGCTGACAGCCCCTCCTCCCCCGGGACTGAGCCTGGCAGGGATGGGCGCGGGTCCCCTGGCCGCAAAAACTTACAGATTTCGCTGATCTCAGCAGTTCCACGTTTCCATGAGTGTTGTATGAAGTATGCCCAAAGTCAGATTGCTCTGTGGTGTCCAGTCCACGCAGTTCCTGGCTTTCTACCTACTTTCCTGGAGGAGTAACTAAAACATACAGCTCACCAGTCTGCCATCTTGCCCCGCCTCTCTAAATGTATGTAGTTTGATTAGTTTTCCATTCAGGAAAGATGTGTCTTTTTCCCTGTGCGGAACCCTGGGCTAGTTCCTGCAGGGACAATGCCCACGGAGGGACTCAGATGCTATTTGGTATAATGCAAAGCGGAATGAATGCTGTTGCAATTTTATTCTTTTCAGGGAGTCTCCAAGGAAAGAAATTTGAATCCTCACTGTTTCATGAACTGCTGGGCACTTAAAATGTACCTGCCTTCTAATATCTCCAACTCTCTAAGGTAGGTTGTATCCGCAGGTATACAGTTAATGCATTTGAGGTTCAGTTAAAAACGAAACAAAACTTGCTTAAATACCATGTCTCATAGTAGGTGAAGTTTGCCTAGGGTTGATCTGTAATCATGTAATTGAAAGTGCAACTGATGTACCTCACTGCATGACGAGAGTTTCTGCTTACCTAGTAAATTTTAACCTGATATGCAAATGAATCCATTGCTTCCTTCCACCAAATTCCCTTTAATTTGATGCTAACATGATTATTAGTAACTTTACTATGACAGATGTGACAGAATTTAAAACATGCAAAGGAGTATACAAATTTAATATTGTATTCGTCAACATTAAGAATTAGCTGTGCTTAAGTTTTTCCCAGGTGGGTCATTTCCAGAATAAGATAAAAATAGATGAGATGGCCTTTAAGAGCCATTGAGACCCTGAGAGTATATTTTATGATTCTGTCTATTTCCTGGTTGAAATTCTGTTGGCACTTAAAACTATTTAAATTTTATTACTTGAAGGAAAAGCATATGAATGACCAGAGTTGTCTTCCTATGCTGTGAAAACTTAGGGTGTTGATTTGCATTCTATGATATGTTTTCATAATGTCCCCAGAATGATCTTCACTGCTCCCCACTTTCTACCCTTTATTCTTCCATGAGTAATATTTACTTACATGATAAATTGCTTTTTCTTTGTCATTTTTCTCTCAGAAAGGTCAGAGTAGAATGATTTGGTGAGGAAGATGTGCCAGTAGCTTAGAAACAAGTTTCTTTAAGGAGCTTTTGGGTTCACGTGTGGGCCGTATTAAAAATGAGAATATATGCGTTTTGTAAAATATCCTTATTCAAATGTTATAACAGTTCTGCTGTGTGGCAGCAATGTATATTAATTATATCTAATCTCAAAACTCTGCAAGATAAGTAGTGATCATCCCCATTTTACAGATGAGGAAATGGGGGTTGACCTGCCTATGGCCACACAGGAGGTAGGTAGTAAGTGGTATATTCAAAAGTAGGGTTTTTTAGGCTCCATAGCCATTATCCATTACATATATCTCATGCTCTCTTAACACATTTCCTGAGGATAGTAAGAGCCAAAAATATGGTCCTTATTGAATGTGAGCAAACCTTGGTAGTATATAAAATGAGTAATTGTTTTTGCTAAATGAAAATAGATTATTAAGGGTGGGGTTGGGTAATTAGGAGGCATCAGAGATCTGTTGTAATCTAGGGACCAGGGGAGTTTGGAGCCTTATTCACTTATTACTTTCTGCTTCATTCATTTAGGCTCTAGGTTGATCTTCAGATATATGAATTAGGAGGTGTGCTGCCCTGTAACTCCCTGCAGAGGTACCCCCAAGTGTCATTTGAGTAAATTGAAATGTAGAGTGGAATAAGCTGCTTGTTGTTTGAAGTGCCAAGTTTAGAGAGAACCATTTTAATTTCTGTTAAATAAAGTCCATACAACATGGTGTTAACAAAGAGCTAAAGTGGTCCGGATAAGTAGGATGAGTAAAAAAAGTCTTGATATTTTGAAGGTTGCATCATGATTGGTCCAAGTGGAGCTGGGGAAAGGTGACTTCATTAAATTGGAACAGGGATGTTCCACTTAGATAACCCATAAAAGTAGAGGACCATTTTACATCTAGGAGTCTGTGGCTTGAAGATGCTAATTGTGTGACCCATCCCCTGCCCCTCTGCAAAATAGGTGAGGCACAAGCATATTTAAATGGCTTTGGGCATTAAAATCTTGGGATTTCCTGACCCTTTTGCTGCAGAGAGAGGTGGTGGGGATAATATGGGTATCTCTCAGGTTGCAGTTAATTTTTGAATACAGTTTTAGAGCTAGAAGTGATTTTGCAAATCATGTGGTCCAATGCCCTTTATTTTTTATAAAAGAGATAGCCACAGAACTTAAATGTGAAATGTAATATAGACATCCTCATATTAAAAGGCAAATATAATACAGTTGATTTAAAAAAGAAGGGAAAGTTAGAAAAAAAAAAAAAAAAACAAGGAATAAAAGATGTAGTGCCCCCTTGAGGAGCCTGTGGAGAATGCAGGGGTATTGGCATACCCCTCCTCGATGGTTGCTAACATGACCACAGACATAGGGGACTGATGGTTTGATGGGTTGAGCGCTCTACCATAGGTTTTACCCTTGGGAAGACGGTTGCTGCAAAGGAGAGGCTAGGCCTCCCTATAGTTGTGCCTAAGAGCTTCCTCCCTAATGCCTCTTTGTTGCTCAGATGTGACCCTCTCTCTCTGGCTAAGCCAACTTGAAAGGTGAAATCACTGCCCTCCCCCCTACGTGGGATCAGACACCCAGGGGAGTGAATCTCCCTGGCAACGTGGAATATGACTCCCGGGGAGGAATGTAGACCTGGCATCGTGGGACGGAGAACATCTTCTTGACCAAAAGGGGGATGTGAAAGGAAATGAAATAAGCTTCAGTGGCAGAGAGATTCCAAAAGGAGCCGAGAGGTCACTCTGGTGGGCACTCTTACGCACACTTTAGACAACCCTTTTTGGTTCTAAAGAATTGGGGTAGCTGGTGGTGGATACCTGAAACTATCAAACTACAACCCAGAATCCATGAATCTCGAAGACAGTTGTATAAAAATGTAGCTTATGAGGGGTGACAGTGGGATTGGGAAAGCCATAAGGACCACACTCCACTTTGTCTAGTTTATGGATGGATGAGTAGAAAAATAGGGGAAGGAAACAAACAGACAAGGATACCCAGTGTTCTTTTTTACTTCAATTGTTCTTTTTCACTCTAATTATTATTCTTGTTATTTTTGTGTGTGTGCTAATGAAGGTGTCAGGGATTGATTTAGGTGATGAATGTACAACTATGTAATGGTACTGTGAACAATCTAATGTACGATTTGTTTTGTATGACTGTGTGGTATGTGAATATATCTCAATAAAATGAAGATTAAAAAAAAGGCAAATATAGATGTTACCTGTCAATATACATTATCAGAACCTACTATTACTGTGAACATTATGAGGCCCAAAATGAAACTGCCTCAAAACTAGACCTCTTCCAGATCCTTTCTTTCATCCTTGTCTTCTTCACCAGTGGGGAAAATTAGGTTCTCACATTCCTTAGTTTAGCATTGGTTTGTTCTTCTTTTCTCCTCATTTGCCTATTAATTATGTATTACTGCCTTTGCATGTCTTCTCTGTCTTCTTACATACTATACCAGTAACTCTGGATCCTTTTGCTGCCAGATATTATAGTTGGGACATAAATATTTTGATTGTTATTTCTTCTTGGTGGATTGCCTCTTTCATTATACTCTCCTTTGTCTCTTATAGCAGTTTGCATTTCAATTCTATTTTGTCCAATATTAGTATAGCTATCCCAGCTTTTTTTTGGTTATTCCAATTTATGTCCCTTCTCAGAAGTCTCCTCATTGCTGTCTTCACTCATTTATTTGTTTTCTTATTTTTAACAAATTTATTGAGATATAATTCATGTAGCATACAGTTCGTCTATTTAACGTGCACAATCCAATGATTTTTAGTATATTCATAGAGTTTTGCAACTGTCACCACTCTCATTTATTCTTTTTTTTATATTTTCCTTCAATTTTATAGTTATATTCACATACCACACATTTATCCACAGTGTACAATCAGCTGTTCGTGGTATCATCATAAAGTTGTACATTTATCACCACAATCAGCACTTGAACATATTGATTACTACAAGAAAAATTGTGTTTTTTTTAGCAATAAGAAAAAAATGATAAAAAGAAAAATAACATGACATACAATACAATATACTAGTAAGGACAGCAAATAACACCACTAACCAAGAATCCCATATTCCTCCCCTATATCCCCCTCTCATATACATTTAGCATTGGCATATTACCTTTGTTACATTTAATGGAGGTATATTACAATGTTACGGTTGACCATAGACTCCAGTTTGCTTTGATTATGTTTTTTCCTGAATTCCACCCCCTTTTCAACTCTCTACATGGTTGACATTCATTTGCTTTCCCACATGCAAAAACATTTTTATATTTGTATATTTA
Organism: Choloepus didactylus; assembly: GCF_015220235.1. NCBI lineage: Eukaryota > Metazoa > Chordata > Mammalia > Pilosa > Megalonychidae > Choloepus > Choloepus didactylus. Next base: position 90,861 of record NW_023637624.1, on the reverse strand, counting down.
GTAACAGTCCTTGGCCACTCCAGTTTTTGCCACGTTATACAGTCCCAGTCTTTATCATCTATCTTTACCTCTGGTGTCATACATTCTCCTATCCCACCTCTTTCAGCTTTACTCACAGACATCTTTGTTCAGTGTACTTACAATACCGTGCTACCATCACACAGTATTATGCTATCTGTTTCTGGATCTATGCAATCAATCCTAAACATTCTGTAGTCCTTCAGCATCAAATGGCTGGTCTCTGCCCTCTGTCTATCTCCTGGTCGCCTGTGTTGTCAGCTTTTAACTCCCAAATTTTGTTCATTAATGTCTGTTAATATTAGTGAGACCATACAGAATCTGTCCTTTTGTTTCTGGCTAACTTCACTCAACGTTATGTGCTCAGGATTCATCCACATTATTACATGACCCATGTCTTTGTTCTGTCTTAACAGCTGCATAATACTCCATCATATGTATATACCACAGTTTGTTTATCCACTCGTCCTTTGATGGACATTTGGGCTGTTTCCATCTCTTGGCAATTGTGAATAATGCTGCAATAAATATCGGTTTACAAATGTCGGTTTGTGTCTTAAGTTTCAGTTCCTCTGAGTATATACCTAGCAATGGAATAGCTGGGTCATATGGCAAATCTATATTTAGCTTCCTGAGGAACCTCCACACTGTCTTCCAGAGTGGTTGCACCATTCTACATTCCCACCAACAATGAGTAAGTTTGCCTCTTTCTCCACATCCTCTCCAGCACTTGTCATTTTCTGTTTTTTGGATAATGGCCATTCTGGTAGGTGTGAGATGATATCTCATTGTGGTTTTGATTTGCATTTCCTTAATAGCCAGTGAAGTTGAGCATTTTTTTCACATGCTTTTGAGCCATTTGTATTTCCTCTTCAGAAAAATGTCTGTTCATGTCTTTTGCCCATTTTTTAATTGGATTGTTTGTCTTTGTGTTAATGAGATGCAGGATTCCTTTATATATTCGGGATATGAAACCCATATCTGATATGTGGTTTCCAAATATCATCTCCCATTGTGTAGGTTGCCTTTTTACTTTTCTGACAAAGTCCTTTGATGTACAAAAGTGTTTAATTTTGAGGAGATCCCATTTGTCTATTTGTTCTTTGGTTGCTCGCACCTTGGGTGTGAGGTCTAAGAAACCACCTCCTATCACAAAAGCTGTAAGATATTGCCCTACATTTTCTTCTAAGAGTTTTTTTTTTTAATCATTTTATTGAGATATATTCACATACCACGCAGTCATACAAAACAAATCGTACTTTCGATTGTTTACAGTACCATTACATAGTTGTACATTCATCACCTAAATCAATCCCTGACACCTTCATTAGCACACACACAAAAATAACAAGAATAATAATTAGAGTGAAAAAGAGCAATTGAAGTAAAAAAGAACACTGGGTAACTTTGTCTGTTTGTTTCCTTCCCCTATTTTTCTACTCATCCATCCATAAACTAGACAAAGTGGAGTGTGGTCCTTATGGCTTTCCCAATCCCATTGTCACCCCTCATAAGCTACACTTTTATACATCTGTCTTCGAGATTCATGGGTTCTGGGTTGTAGTTTGATAGTTTCAGGTATCCACCACCAGCTACCCCAATTCTTTAGAACCTAAAAACGGTTGTCTAAAGTGTGCGTAAGAGTGCCCACCAGAGTGATCTCTCGGCTCGTTTTGGAATCTCTCTGCCACTGAAGCTTATTTCATTTCCTTTCACATCCCCCTTTTGGTCAAGAAGATGTTCTCCGTCCCACGATGCCGGGTCTACATTCCTCCCCGGGAGTCATATTCCACGTTGTCAGGGAGATTCACTCCCCTGGGTGTCTGATCCCACGTAGGGGGGAGGGCAGTGATTTCACCTTTCAAGTTGGCTTAGCCAGAGAGAGATGGCCACATCTGAGCAACAAAGAGGCATTCAGGAGGAGACTCTTAGGCACAAATATAGGGAGGCCTAGCCTCTCCTTTGCAGCAACCGTCTTCCCAAGGGTAAAACTTATGGTAGAGGGCTCAACCCATCAAACCACCAGTCCCCTATGTCTGTGGTCATGTTAGCAACCATGGAGGTGGGGTAGGCGAATACCCCTGTATTCTCCACAGGCTCCTCAAGGGGGCAGTACATCTTTTTTTTTCCTTGTTTTTCTTTTTCTTTTTTTTTTTTTTTGACTTTCCCTTCTTTTTTAAATCAACTGTATGAAAAAAAAAAGTTAAAAAGAAAACAAACATAGAATAAAAGAACATTTCAAAGAGACCATAACAAGGGGGTAAGAAAAAGACAACTAACCTAAGATAACTGCTTAACTTCCAACATGTTCCTACTTTACCCCAAGAAAGTTACATAATATAGCAACATTTCTGTGAACTTGTTCCTACTATATCCATCAGAATCTTCTAAGAATTTTATGGTCTTGGTGCTAATGTTTAGGTCTTTGATCCACTTTGAGTTAATTTTGGTGTAAGGTGTGAGATGGACATCCTCTTTCTTTCCTTTGGAAATGGATATCCAGTTCTCCAAACACCATTTATTGAACAGGCTGCACTTTCCCAGTTGCTTCGGCTTCACTGCCTTATCAAAGATCAGTTGTCCGTAGATGCAAGGGTCTACTTCTGAACACTCACTTTGATTCCATTGATCAGTATATCTGTCCTTATGCCAGGACCATGCTGTTTTGAGCCCTGTAGCTTTGTAATATGTTTCAAAGTCAGGTAGTGTGAGACCTCCCACTTCATTCCTCTTTCTCAAGATATTTTTGGCTATTTGGAGCACCTTACTCTTCCAAATAAATTTAGTTATTGGTTTTTCTATTTCTGTAAAGTAAGTTGTTGGGATTTGAATTGGTATTGCATTGAATCTGTAAATCAGTTTAGGTAAAATTGCCATCTTAACTATATTTAGTCTTCCAATCCATGAACATGGTATGTTCTTCCATTTTTTAGGTCTTGTTCAGTTTCTTTTGGCAGTTTCTTATAGTTTTCTATGTATAGGTCTTTTGTGTCCTTGGTTAAGTTTATTCCTAAATACTTGATTCTTTTGGTTGCTATTGTAAATGGGATTTTTTTCTTGATTTCCTCCTCTTGTTGCACATTACTTGTGTATAGGAACACTACAGACTTTTGCGTGTTGATCTTGTAGCCTGCTACTTTGGTGTATTCATTGACTAGTTCTAGTAGCTTTGCTGTAGATTTTTCTGGATTTCCTACATATAGAATGATGTCATCTGTAAATAGTGAAAGTTTTACTTCCTCCTCTCCAGTTTGGATGCCTTTTATTTCTTTTTCTTGCCTAATTGCTCTAGCTAGAGCTTCCAGCACAATGTTGAATAACAATGGTGATAGTGGGCATCCCTGTCTTGTTCCTGATCTTAGAGGAAAAGCTTTCAGTCTCTCCCCATTGAGTGTGATGTTAGCTGTGGGTTTTTCATATATTGCCTTTATCATATTGAAAAAGTTCTCTTCTATTCCTGTCCTTTGAAGTGTTTTCATCAGGAAAGGATGTTGAATTTTGTCAAATGCCTTTTCTGCATCAATTGAGATGATCATGTGGTTCTTCTGCTTTGATTTATTGATGTGGTATATTACATTAATTAATTTTCTTGTGTTGAACCGGCCTTGCATATCTGGAATAAATCCCACCTGGTCGTGGTGTGTAATTCTTTTAACGTGCTGCTAGATTCGATTTGCGAGTATTTTCTTGAGGATTTTTGCATCTATATTCATTAGGAAATTGGTCTGTGATTTTCTTTTTTTTGTAGTATCTTTGTCTGGTTTTGGTATTAGGGTGATGTTGGCTTCATAGAAAGAGTTAGGTAGCTTTCCCTCTTCTTCAATTTTTTGCAAGAGTTTGAGCAGGATTGGTACTAATTTGTTCTTCAATGCTTGGTAGAATTCACATGTGAAACCATCTGGTCCTGGGCTTTTCCTTTTTGGGAGCTTTTTGATGACTGACTCAATCTCTTTACTTGTGATTGGTTTGTTGAGGTCATCTTTTTCTTCTTGAGTTAATGTTGGTTGTTTATGCTTTTCTAGGAAGTTGTCCATTTCATCTAAGTTGTCTAGTTTATTAGCATATAGTTGCTCATAGTACCTTCTGATTATCTCCTTAATTTCTTCAGGGTCAGTAGTTGTATTTCCTTTCCCATTTCTGATTGCGTTTATTTGCATCTGCTCTTTTTTTTTTTTTTTTTTTTTTTTTTTTTTTTTAGCCTAGCTAGTGGTCCATTGATTTTATTGATTTTCTCAAAGAACCAACTTCTGGTTTCGTTGATTCTCTCTATTGTTTTCCTGTTCTCAGTTGCATTTATTTCTGCTCTGATCTTTGTTATTTCTTCCCTTCTGCTTGCTTTGGTGTTAGTTTGCTGTTCTTTCTCTAAATCCTCCAGATGAGCAGTTAACTCTTCAATTTTTGCTCTCTCTTCTCTTTTTTTTTTTAATATTCATTTTCTTGAGATATATTCACATACCACACAGTCATATAAAACAAATCATACATTCGATTGTTCACAGTACTGTTACATAGTTGTACATTCATCACCAAAATCAATCCCCAACACCCTCATTATCACACGCACAAAAATAACCAGAATAATAATTAAAGTGAAAAAGTGTGCTTCAGGTTTTAAAGCAGGGAAGGATAGTGAGGCATTTGCCTTGGGCCCCAAATTTAAGGGGCACCAAAAAACTCAGGAAATAGTATTTGAATGCAAGCTTTTAAAAAATCAAAAGTAATGCAAAAAGTCCATGGTGAACAAAATATCAAAATTTCAAATACAGATAACATTGGTAATGGTGCCATGCCAAGCCATTTAAGAGCATGATGCAAAGGTAGAATATCAACAATACTAATTTTTTTTTTTAGAGATAACAGTAAAAATAATGTTTATTGTTTATTTTCTGATTACAACACAAATATATGCTCCTTGAATAAAATTTGGAAAACATATAAAAGTTTCAATGAGAAAAAGTAAAAATTACATATAACCCAACTTTTTAAAGTAACCAAATTTCTTATTACATTTCACTGAGTTTTTTTTTATCTTCATTTTGTTGAGATATATTCACATACCACGCAGTCATACAAAACAAATCATACTTTCGATTGTTTATAGTACCATTACATAGTTGAACATTCATCACCTAAATCAATCCTTGACACCTTCATTAGCACACACACAAAAATAACAAGAATAATAATTAGAGTGAAAAAGAACAATTGAAGTAAAAAAGAACACTGGGTACTTTTGTCTGTTTGTTTCCTTCCCCTATTTTTCTTCTCATCCATCCATAAACTAGACAAAGTGGAGTGTGGTCGTTATGGCTTTCCCAATCCCACTGTCACCCCTCATAAGCTACATTTTTATACAACTGTCTTCGAGATTCATGGGTTCTGGGTTGTAGTTTGATAGTTTCAGGTATCCACCACCAGCTACCCCAATTCTTTGGAACCTAAAAAGGGTTGTCTAAAGTGTGCGTAAGAGTGCCCACCAGAGTGACCTCTAGGCTCCTTTTGGAATCTCTCTGCCACTGAAGCTTATTTCATTTCCTTTCACATCCCCCTTTTGGTCAAGAAGATGTTCTCCGTCCCACGATGCCGGGTCTACATTCCTCCCCGGGAGTCATATTCCACGTTGCCAGGGAGATTCACTCCCCTGGGTGTCTGATCCCACGTAGGGGGGAGGGCAGTGATTTCACCTTTCAAGTTGGCTTAGCCAGTGAGAGAGGGCCACATCTGAGCAACAAAGAGGCATTCGGGAGGAGGCTCTTAGGCACAACCATAGGGAGGCCTAGCCTCTCCTGTGCAGCAACCGTCTTCCGAAGGGTAAAACCTATGGTAGAGGGCTCAACCCATCAAACCAATAGTCCCCTATGTCTGTGGTCATATTAGCAACCATCGAGGTGGGGTAGGGGAATACCCCTGCATTCTCCACAGGCTCCTCAAGGGGGCACTACATCTTTTTTTCCTTGTTTTTCTTTGTTTTTGTAACTTTCCCTTCTTTTTTAAATCAACTGTATGAAAAAAAGTTAAAAACAAAACAAACATACAATAAAAAAACATTTCCAAGAGACCATAACAAGGGAGTAAGAAAAAGACAACTAACCTAGCTGCTTAACTTCCAACATGTTCCTACTTTACCCCAAGAAAGTTACCTAATATAGCAACATTTCTGTGAACTTGTTCCTACTATATCCATCAGAAATTAACAGACCATAGTCATTCCTGGGCATCCCCAGAACGTTAAATAGCTTATCTGTTCTTCTTGGATTATTGTTCCCCCTTCCTTAATTGCTCTCTATTGCTAGTTCCCCTGCATTCTACATTATAAACCATTTGTTTTCCATTTTTCAAAGTTCACATTAGTGGTAGCATATAATATTTCTCTTTTTGTGCCTGGCTTATTTCACTCAGCATTATGTCTTCACGGTTCATCCATGTTCTCATATGTTTCACGAGATCGTTCCTTCTTACTGCCGCATAGTATTCCATTGCGTGTATATACCACATTTTATTTATCCACTCATCTGTTGAAGGACATTTCGGTTGTTTCCCTCTCTTGGCAATTGTGAATCATGCTGCTATGAACATTGGCATGCAGATATCTGTTCGTGTCACTGCTTTCCGATCTTCTGGGTATATACCGAGAAGTGCAATCGCTGGATCGAATGGTAACTCTATATCTAGTTTTCTAAGGAACTGCCAGACTGGCTTCCAGAGTGGCTGAACCATTATACAGTCCCACCAACAATGAGTAAGAGTTCCAATTTCTCCACATCCCCTCCAGCATTTGTAGTTTCCTGTTTGTTTAATGGCAGCCATTCTAATCGGTGTTAGATGGTATCTCATTGTGGTCTTAATCTGCATCTCTCTAATAGCTAGTGAAGCTGACCATTTTTTCATGTGTTTCTTGGCCATTTGTATTTCCTCTTCAGAGAACTGTCTTTTCATATCTTTTGCCCATTTCATAACTGGGCTGTCTGTACTATTGTCATTGAGTTGTAGGATTTCTTTATATATGCAACATATCAGTCTTTTGTCAGATACATGGTTTCCAAAAATTTTTTCCCATTGAGTTGGCTGCCACTTTACCTTTTTGAGAAATTCCTTTGAGGTGCAGAAACTTCTAAGCTTGAGGAGTTCCCATTTATCTATTTTTACTTTTGTTGCTTGTGCTTTGGGTGTAAAGTCTAGGAAGTGGCCGCCTAATAAAAGGTCTTGGAGATGTTTTCCTACATTATCTTCTAGGAGTCTTATGGTATTTTCTTTTATATTGAGATATTTCGTCCATTTTGAGTTAATTTTTGTGTAGGGGGTGAGGTAGGGGTCCTCTTTCATTCTTTTGGATATGGATATCCAACTCTCCCAGCCCCATTTGTTGAAAAGACCATTATGGCTCAGTTCAGTGACTTTGGGGGCCTTATCAAAGATCAGTCGGCCATACATCTGAGGGTCTATCTCTGAATTCTCAATTCGATTCCATTGATCTATATGTCTATCTTTGTGCCAGTACCATGCTGTTTTGACAACTGTGGCTTTATAATAAGCTTCAAAGTCAGGGAGTGTAAGTCCTCCCACTTCGTTTTTCTTTTTTAGAGTGTCTTTAGCAATTCGAGACATCTTCCCTTTCCAAATAAATTTGATAACTAGCTTTTCCAAGTCTGCAAAGTAGGTTGTTGGAATTTTGATTGGGATTGCATTGAATCTGTAGATGAGTTTGGGTAGAACTGACATCTTAATGACATTTAGTCTTCCTATCCATGAATATGGAATATTTTTCCATCTTTTAAGGTCCCCTTCTATTTCTTTTAGTAGAGTTATGTAGTTTTCTTTGTATAGGTCTTTTACATCTTTGGTTAAGTTTATTCCTAGGTCCTTGATTTTTTTAGTTGCTATTGAAAATGGTATCTTTTTCTTGAGTGTCTCTTCAGTTTGTTCATTTCTAGCATTTAGAAACATTACTGACTTATGTGCATTAATCTTGTATCCCGCTACTTTGCTAAATGTTTACTAGCTCTAGTAGATGTATCGTCGATTTTTCAGGGTTTCCTAGATACAAGGTCATATCATCTGCAAACAATGACAGTTTTACTTCTTCTTTTCCAGTTTGGATGCCTTTTATTTCTTTGTCTTGCCGGATTGCCCTGGCTAGCACTTCCAGCACAATGTTGAATAACAGTGGTGACAGCGGGCATCCTTGTCTTGTTCCTGATCTTAGAGGGAAGGCTTTCAGTCTCTCACCATTGAATACTATGCTGGCTGTGGGTTTTTCATATATGCTCTTTATCATGTTGAGGAAGTTTCCTTCAATTCCTACCTTTTGAAGTGTTTTTATCAAAAACGGATGTTGGATTTTGTCAGATGCTTTTTCAGCATCTATTGGGATGATCATTTGATTTTTCCCTTTTGAATTTTTAATGTGTTGTAATACATTGATTGATTTTCTTATGTTGAACCATCCTTGCATGCCTGGAATGAACCCCACTTGGTCATGGTGTATGATTTTTTTAATGTGTCTTTGGATTCTATTTGCAAGTATTTTTTTGAGGATGTTTGCATCTATATTCATTAGGGAGATTGGCCAGTAGTTTTCCTTTTTTGTAGCATCTTTGCCTGGTTTTGGTATTAGATTGATGTTAGCTTCATAAAATGAGTTAGGTAGTGTTCCATTTTCTTCAATGTTTTGAAAGAGTTTGAGTAAGATTGGTGTCAGTTCTTTCTGGAAAGTTTGGTAGAATTCCCCTGTGAAGCCATCTGGCCCTGGGCATTTATTTGTGGGAAGATCTTTGATGACTGATTGGATCTCTTTGCTTGTGATGGGTTGGTTGAGGTCTTCTGTTTCTTCTCTGGTCAGTCTAGGTTGTTCATATGTTTCCAGGAAATTGTCCATTTCCTCTACATTACCCAGTTTGTTGCCATACAGTTGTTCATAGTATCCTCTTATAATTATTTTAATTTCTTCAGGATCTGCAGTTATGTCACCTGTTTCATTCATTATTTTGTTTATATGGGTCTTCTGTCTTCGATTTTGTCAGTCTAGCTAGGGGCTTGTCAATCTTGTTGATCTTCTCAAAGAACCAACTTTTGGTGATATTTATCCTCTCTATTGTTTTTTTCTTCTCTATGTCATTTATTTCTGCTTTAATCCTTGTTATTTCTTTTCCTGTACTTGGTTTAGGATTGGTTTGCTGTTCATTTTCTAGCTTCTTCAGTTGATCCATTAGTTCTTTGATTTTGGCTCTTTCTTCCTTTTTAATATATGTGTTTAGTGCTATAAATTTCCCCCTTAGCACTGCTTTTGCTGCATCCTATAGGTTTTGGTATGTTGTGTTCTCATTTTCATTCGCCTCTATGTATTTAGCAATTTCTCTTGCTATTTCTTCTTTAACCCACTGATTGTTTAGGAGTGCGTTGTTTAACCTCCAGCTATTTGTGAATTTTCTAAGTCTCTGATGGTTATTGACTTCCAATTGTATTCCATTGTGGTCAGGAATGTGCTTTGAATAATTTCAATCTTTTTAAATTTATTGAGGCTTGTTTTATGTCTCAGCATATGATCTATTCTGGAGAAAGTTCCGTGAGCACTAGAAAAGTATGTGTATCCTGGTGATTTGGGATGTAATGTCCTGTATATGTCTGTTAAATCTAATTCATTTATCAGATTGTTTAGGTTTTCAATTTCCTTATTGGTCTTCTGTCTGGCTGATCTATCTATAGGAGAGAGTGATGTGTTGAAGTCTCCCACAATTATTGTGGAAACATCAATTGCTTCCTTTAGTTTTGCCAGTGTTTCTCTCATGTATTTTGTGGCACCTTGATTGGGTGCGTAGATATTTAGGATTGTTATTTCTTCTTGTTGAATTGCCCCTTTTATTAGTATGTAGTGGCCTTCTTTGTCTCTCAAAACATCCCTGCATTTGAAGTCTATTTTATCTGAGATTAATATTGCTACACCTGCTTTCTTTTGGCTGTAGCTTGCATGAAATATTTTTTCCATCCTTTCACTTTCAGTTTCTTTGTGTCCCTGTGTCTAAGATGAGTCTCTTGTATGCAACATATTGATGGTTCATTTTTTTTGATCCATTCTGCGAATCTGTATCTTTTAATTGGGGAGTTTAATCCATTTACATTCAACGTTATAACCGTGAAGGCATTTCTTGAATCAGCCATCTTATCCTTTGGTTTATGTTTGTCATATTTTCCCCTCTCTCTATTAATATCCTTAATTGTACCCATACCGAATCTCTGTAGTACTGAACCTTTCTCTAAGTCTCTGTCCTTTCTTTGTTTCTCTGTCTGTAGGGCTCCCTTTAGTATCTCCAGTAGGGCAGGTCTCTTGTTAGCAAATTCTCTCAGCATTTGTTTGTCTGTGAAAAAATTAACCTCTCCCTCAAATTTGAAGGAGAGCTTTGCTGGATAAAGTATTCTTGGCTGGAAATTTTTCTCACTCAGAATTTTAAATATATCGTGCCACTGCCTTCTCGCCTCCATGGTGGCTGCTGAGGAGTCACTACGTAGTCTTATGCTGTTTCCTTTGTATGTGGTGAATTGCTTTTCTCTTGCTGCTTTCAGAACTTGCTCCTTCTCTTCCGTGTTTGACAGTGTGATCAGAATATGTCTCGGAGTGGGTTTATTTGGATTTATTCTATTTGGAGTTCGCTGGGCATTTATGATTTGTGTATTTATGTTGTTTAGAAGATTTGGGAAGTTTTCCCCAACAATTTCTTTGAATACTCTTCCTAGACCTTTACCCTTTTCTTCCCCTTCTGGAACACCAATGAGTCTTATATTTGGACGTTTTGTATCATCTATCATATCCCTGAGGTCCGTTTTGATTTTTTCAATTTTTTCCCCATTCTTTCTTTAATGCTTTCATTTTCCATTCTGTCATCTTCCAGGTCACTGATTCGTTGTTCAACTTCCTCTAGTCTTGTACTATGAGTGTCCAGAATCTTTTTAATTTGGTCAACAGTTTCTTTAATTTCCGTAAGATCATCCATTTTTTTATTTAGTCTTGCAATGTCTTCTTTATGCTCTTCTAGCGTCTTCTTGATATCCTTTGTATCCCGTACTATGGTCTCATTGTTCATCTTTAGTTCTTTGAGTAGCCGCTCTAGGTGCTGTGTCTCTTCTGATCTTTTAATTTGGGTGCTTGGGCTTGGGTTGTCCATATCGTCTGTTTTTTTTATATGCTTTATAATTTTCTGTTGTTTTTGGCCTCTTGGCATTTGCTGAACTTGATAGGGTCCTTTTAGGATTTGTAGACCAATTGAAGTCCTTATCTCTAATTTATCAGATCTACAGCTTCGTGGAATACACTTTCTCTAACTAACCAGCAGGTGGTGTCCATGAGCCACCTGTTCTCCACAAGCCAGTTCTCCCCTGCTTAGCCTTTTTGGTGAGTGGGAGAGTGAGTCTTGTGGGGTCCAATTGTTGTATCAAGCTTGCGTGTGTAGTTGGTGTTTCCCGCCCTGTATATGGGGCGTGTTTCTGGGCAGTCAGGGAGTTGGGGTGGCTCTAACAATCAAATCTCCCTGGTGATCCTGGAGTTTTAAAGCTGCTGCAATAGTCTAATCCTTCAGTTCAGTCCTGCCACAGTTTGTCTCTGCCACTGACCCTCAAGTCCTTGGTATTGGCGTATGGCTCCTTAGACTTGCAAGTGGGCCCCTCTTCCAGGCTGTGCACCCCCTGGTCCTCTGTTGAGGGATGACTGTGCTATGTCACAGGTGAGTACCGTCCCCCCAGGGCAGTTCTGGGCTGCTGGGCTGTGTAGGGAAGCTCCCAGTCTGCTGAAATGATGGCTGAATGGGGCTTTGTTAATTCACACTGCTCCACCTTCCCAACTCTGGGACAATCAGCTGAGGTTGCAGGGAAGGCTAATATCCGCGCCCAATTTTGTGGTGTGTGCCTGTTATTTGAAGCACTTCCGTCACACTGGGTTGCCTGGGGCAGCTCTGGGCTATGGGGCTGGCGATGGGCAGGAGTGTTTCCTGTCCACCAGGATGATGGCTGTGAGCGGACACCCCCCTTTTCTTGGGAAGTTGTGGTATTCAGTGAATTTTCTCTGCCACTGGATTATTGCTTTTTGTCTGAGAGCTCTCTTAGTTCTGCTGTTGTCTTGACCTGCCCAAATGGCAAGTCTTTGAAGCTTTCTGTATTGGGCTTCTTAGAGTAATTGTTTTAGAAAAAGAAAAAAGGATTAAAAAAAAATAAAGGGCCCTCCTCAGAGATCTAATGGGTTATTGAAATGCTAAGAGACAAAGCAATTAGGGCCATTAAGGAAAGGTCCACAGGGCAGAGAGATCAGCTTCTCTTCGGGATTTGCATATGAGCCTCAGGGCCTGAGCTCTGCCCTTCCCCTTTCTATGTTCACCAGAACTCCAAAAATCCTCCGCTTTTATTTTGGAGTTTTTCGTGGTGTTTTTCTCTATGCCTGTTTCCTCTCTGCTGGGCTGGCTGCTCTCAGATTCTCTGGTGTCTGGTCTCAGTCTGTCTGTGGTTGGAGTTTGGATCAGTAGAATGAGTTTCCGATAAGGGCTGCCACTGCAGTTCTCCCTTCTCCTTCCCGCAGCTGACAGCCCCTCCTCCCACGGGACTGAGCCTGGCAGGGAGGGGTGCGGGTCCCCTGTCCACAAAAACTTACACATTTTGCTGATTTCAGCAGTTCGACGTTTTCATCAGTGTTGTATGAAGTATGCCCAAAGTCAGATTGCTCTGTGGTGTCCAGTCCACGCAGTTCCTGGCTTTCTACCTACTTCCCTGGAGGAGTATCTAAAACATACAGCTCACCAGTCCGCCGTCTTGCCCCGCCTCGCCTTATTTTGTTTTTAAAAATAATTCCCCAATGTAAATATATATATATATATATATATATATATATATATATATATATATTCTACCTTTTGTTCTTAATTCTAGTTTGCTGCTCATTATTTGCTGCTAATACTCAAAGTCTTCTCTTTGTTCCTGTTTATGTTAAATGTTTATGTAAATAATTAAACTGAAAACAAACTCAAAACATTGCTGATTGAAATTAATGAAAACCTAAATAAATGGAAAGATATCCCATGTTCATTGACTGGAAGACAATATTGTAAAGATGTCAATACTGAGGCTATAGGTTAAATTGTGTCCCCCAAAATTCATGTACAAGTCCTAACTCACTGTATGATAAAGGGGACTACTTTATTTGGAAACAGGGGCTTTGAGTATGTGATTAGTTAAAAATAAGAACAAACTGGATTAGGGTAGGCCCTAAGCCAGTATGACTGGTGTCCTTTTAAGAAGAGGGAAATTTGGACACAGGACAGACAGAAAGATGACAGCCATGTGAAGACGCAGGTGGAGACTGCAGTTTTCCCGCTATTAACCAAGAACACCAAGGACTGCTGGTCATTGCCAGAAGCCAGGAGAAAGACATGGAACAGATTCTTCCCTAAAGATTTCAGAGGGGGCATGGCTGGGTTGAGATCTTGATTTCAGACTTCTAGGCTCCAGAACTGTGAAAGAATAAATTTCTGTTGTTTTAAGCCACCCACAGCTGATGGTACTTTGATATGGCAGCCCCAGGAAACTAAGACAATAGCCAAAGAGATCTATACATTCAATGCAATCCCTATCAAATTTCCAAGAATCCTTTTTTTGCACAAAAACTGATCCTCAATTTCATATGGAACTGCAGAGGTGCCTTCAAATAGTCAAAGCAATTTGAAAACGAAGAACAAAGTTGGAGGACTCAAGACTTCCTGATTTCAAAACTTACTAAAAAGCTTTACGGTAATCAAGGTAGTGTGGTGCTGGCATAATAGACATATAAATCAATTAAATAGAACTGAGAGTCATACAACTCTGGCCAACTGATCTTTGGGTGCCAGGTCCATTCAGTAGGGAAAGAATAGTCTCTTCAAGAAATGGTTCTGGAAAAAATGGATTTCCACATGCAAAAGAATAAAGTTGGACTCTTACTCCATATACAACAATGAACTCAAAATGGATATGGAGAAAGTGGAACCCTTGTGCATTACAGGTGGGAATGTAAAATGGTGCAACCCCTGTGGAAAACAGTTCGGTAATACCTACAGATATAACCATTGGTTTATGGTTATTTACCTACCACAGAACCCAGCAATTCCACTTCTAAGTATGTACCCAAATGAACTGAAAATAGAATCCCAGATACTTGTACACCAATGTCCACGGCAGCATCATTTATAATAGTCAAAATGTGGAAATAACCCAAGTGTCTACCAACAGATGGACGGATAAGCAAAATGTGGTCTAGTATGTAAACTTACCTCAATAAAACTGTTTTAAAAAATAATAGTAAACTTCAAAAACAAAAACAAAAAAAAAACAAAAAAAACAACCCTGTGGTCTATCCATATAACAGATTATTCAGTCATAAAAAGGATCGTAGTTCTGATACATGCTGCAACATGGATGAACCTTGAAGACATATGCTAAGTGAAATAAGCCAGACACAAAAAGACAGACATTATATGATTCCATTTATATGAAATATCTAGAATAGACAAATTCATAGCGACAGAAACCAGATTCAAGGTTACCGGGAGCCAGGGGGAGGGAGGGGAATGGGGAGTTATTGTTTAATGAACACAGATTTTCTGTTCTGGGTGATGAAAAATCTTTGGTAATGGATGGTAGTAGTGGTAGCACAGAATTATACACTTCAAAAACTTAAAATGGCAAATTTTTATGATATCTATGTATGTTATGTATATATGTCACCACAATTTTTTTAATTAAAATAAAAACAAAAAACAAATTGCTCCTGGAGTGGGGGGAGGAATGAAGTTGTGACACTGCTATGACATGGATTAATCCTGAAGACATTATGTTGAATAAAATAAGCCGGACGCAAAAGGACAGATATTGTATGATCCCACTTATATGAAATATCTATAATAGGCAAATTCACAGAGACAGAAAGTAGATTAAAGGTTTTAACAGGGGCTGGGGAAGAAGGAGAATGGGGAGTTATTGCTTAACAGGTATATGGTTTCTGTTTGGGGTGATGGAAATGTTTTGGAAATGGATAGTTGTGATGGTTGACTAACAATGTGAATGCAATTCATGCCAGCAAATTATAGATTTCAAAATGGTTAAAATGGCAAACTTTATGTTATAGACATTTTACTACAATAAAATTTTTAAATTATCACCATTTAAAATAATTAGGCACATCAGCAGAAATGAAACTGTTCCAAGTTAACATTAATTATTCTGACCTTAACCTCAAGGAGACAGTAAAGCAGAGATGGCTAGCTATCCACCAAAAATACCTGATCCCCCAATATTCTGTGGAGTTAGAACTGGTAGGCAAGTGCCCAGGTGGCACTACATCTCCCAGCCCCCTTACATCTACGGGAGACTCCCATGTGACGTTCCCACCAAAGCAGTGTGAGCAGAAGTGACCACTGTCTTTTCAGCAGACTCTTATTCTTAGAGGCCCATGTTCTTTTTCCACCATGCTCTGCCTGAAAATAGAGGTCTCCAAGACCCTATAGGATATCAGAGCCACAAGATGAAAGGTGACTGGAATCCCTGAAACCCATGTATATACAGGAAAGCCACCGTACCTACAAAGATCACGCACAGTGGACTACTGGATGAACAAGAAATAAGCTTCCTCATGTTGTGCAACTGAAATTTTGAAATAGATAGAAGGCACAGTCAAGATGGCTTCTTGAATTCAATAATTTTACCTTATCTACTCTCTTCCACAATACTGTTAACCCTATTTATTTATGTTGTTTTTCCCCTGTTAATGATGCTTGATCATAGGATATGACACAAATTTAAATTCTATACTTTTCCTCTCTGTAGGAGAGAAGGCCTCTGCCTTTTTTGAGTAATATGATTGAGGGGGGAGGTGTCTAATATCCTTTTATGTCAGAAGTGGACATAAGCAACTTTCTAAAATTAAGGGGAGAGCAGGGATTCCTTATTTCAAGTTACAACAGTATCTGACCAAAGAATTAAAAATAATTTAAACTGTCAAAGTAGGAGGGGACAGGGAGGATAGAGAGGTTAAGAGAACTAAATTCTTATCTTTTATAGTCTAAAGTTGATAAATCAATTATGTTTCTGGAAGAATAAACTGGTACAGCCACTCTGAAAATCTCCTTGGCAATCTGAATACCTTCTAACCCAGTAATTCTACGTTTAGGACTTTACCCAACAGAAGTGCGTGCAAACGTGCATTCAAAGGCCAAGAATGTTACAAACAGCACCATTCGTAATGGCCATAAAATGTAATCCATCCAATTTCTATCAACAGAATGAATAAATTGTCGTATGCCACAAGGAGAATGAACACAGGTGAACCTCACACACATGATGCTGCAAGCAAGGTGCCAGAAGTGTATAAGCTACACGAAATCATTTATACATAAAGTTCAAAAACAGGCAAAGCTCCAAACTGCCAAAAGGTGGAAGCAACTCAAGTGTCCATCAGCAGAAGAATGGATAAATGAGGTATATCCATATAACGGGATATTATTCAGCCTCAAAAAGGAATGAAGTTCTGACACATAATACGACCTAGATCAACCTTGAAGACATCCTGATGAGTAAAATAAATCACACATAAAAGGGCAAATACTGTATGCATATTCATAAAGTTAGAAATTAGAATACAGGTTACGAGGGGGGCTGAGTGGGGGAGGAAAATGGGGAGTTAATGTTTCAGTGATATGGAGTTTCTGTTTGGGGTAATGGAAAAGTTTTGGCAATGGAAGATGGTGATGGAGGCACAACTTTGTGCACATAATTAACACAACTGAAAGGTATATTCAAAAAGCGATAAAGGCAAATTTTAGGCTGCATATAAATTACCACATACACACACCTATACAACTGTACAATGCAGAGTGACCCTAATGTAAACTATATGGGGTTTATAATATAGTTATAATAATATTGATTCATCAATTGTAACAAAGGTATCACACTAATGCAAAATATTAATAGGGAAAACTGTGAATGGGGGGTATAGAAACTGTACTTCCTGCATGTTTCTGTAAACCTACAGCTGCACTAAGAAAAACAAAAAACAGGCAAAGCTAATTTGATGGGGCTAGAAATCAGGATAGTAGTTACTTTTGGGGGTAGGGCGTTCTGGGGTGCTTGGTAATACTCTATTTCTTGATCTAGATGGAGGAGCACAGGTATGCACTATGTGAAAATTCATTAAGCTAAATATTTATGATTGGTATACTTTTATGAATACAAGCTTTACTTTAATAACTTTATTTAAAAAGTTGAAATTTATACATTATTTAAGAATTATGAAGGAAGAAATTAAACAACAGAAATATTTTCCTGTGGGGAGAAAGTTGAGAGATGATACTTTTAAAATAATAAGCATGTGATACTTTGATTTCTTTAAAAACATTAATGCCGGGGGAGGCGGAGCAAGACGGCGGACTGGTGAGCTGTATGTTTTAGTTACTCCTCCAGAGAAGTAGGTAGAAAGCCAGGAACTGCGTGGACTGGACACCACAGAGCAATCTGACTTTGGGCATACTTCATACAACACTGATGAAAACGTCGAACTGCTGAGATCAGCAAAATGTGTAAGTTTTTGTGGACAGGGGACCCGCACCCCTCCCTGCCAGGCTCAGTCCCGTGGGAGGAGGGGCTGTCAGCTGCGGGAAGGAGAAGGGAGAACTGCAGTGGCAGCCCTTATCGGAAACTCATTCTACTGATCCAAACTCCAACCACAGACAGACTGAGACCAGACACCAGAGAATCTGAGAGCAGCCAGCCCAGCAGAGAGGAAACAGGCATAGAGAAAAACACCACGAAAAACTCCAAAATAAAAGCGGAGGATTTTTGGAGTTCTGGTGAACATAGAAAGGGGAAGGGCAGAGCTCAGGCCCTGAGGCTCATATGCAAATCCCGAAGAGAAGCTGATCTCTCTGCCCTGTGGACCTTTCCTTAATGGCCCTAATTGCTTTGTCTCTTAGCATTTCAATAACCCATTAGATCTCTGAGGAGGGCCCTTTATTTTTTTTTAATCCTTTTTTCTTTTTCTAAAACAATTACTCTAAGAAGCCCAATACAGAAAGCTTCAAAGACTTGCCATTTGGGCAGGTCAAGACAACAGCAGAACTAAGAGAGCTCTCAGACAAAAAGCAATAATCCAGTGGCAGAGAAAATTCACTGAATACCACAACTTCCCAAGAAAAGGGGGGTGTCCGCTCACAGCCATCATCCTGGTGGACAGGAAACACTCCTGCCCATCGCCAGCCCCATAGCCCAGAGCTGCCCCAGGCAACCCAGTGTGACGAAGTGCTTCAAATAACAGGCACACACCACAAAATTGGGCGCGGATATTAGCCTTCCCTGCAACCTCAGCTGATTGTCCCAGAGTTGGGAAGGTGGAGCAGTGTGAATTAACAAAGCCCCATTCAGCCATCATTTCAGCAGACTGGGAGCCTCCCTACACAGCCCAGCAGCCCAGAACTGCCCTGGGGGGACGGTACTCACCTGTGACATAGCACAGTCATCCCTCAACAGAGGACCAGGGGGTGCACAGCCTGGAAGAGGGGCCCACTTGCAAGTCTAAGGAGCCATACGCCAATACCAAGGACTTGAGGGTCAGTGGCAGAGACAAACTGTGGCAGGACTGAACTGAAGGATTAGACTATTGCAGCAGCTTTAAAACTCCAGGATCACCAGGGAGATTTGATTGTTAGAGCCACCCCAACTCCCTGACTGCCCAGAAACACGCCCCATATACAGGGCGGGCAACACCAACTACACACGCAAGCTTGATACAACAATTGGACCCCACAAGACTCACACTCCCACTCACCACAAAGGCTAAGCAGGGGAGAACTGGCTTGTGGAGAACAGGTGGCTCATGGACACCACCTGCTGGTTAGTTAGAGAAAGTGTATTCCACGAAGCTGTAGATCTGATAAATTAGAGATAAGGACTTCAATTGGTCTACAAATCCTAAAAGGACCCTATCAAGTTCAGCAAATGCCAAGAGGCCAAAAACAACAGAAAATTATAAAGCATATAAAAAAAACAGACGATATGGACAACCCAAGCCCAAGCACCCAAATTAAAAGATCAGAAGAGACACAGCACCTAGAGCGGCTACTCAAAGAACTAAAGATGAACAATGAGACCATAGTACGGGATACAAAGGATATCAAGAAGACGCTAGAAGAGCATAAAGAAGACATTGCAAGACTAAATAAAAAAATGGATGATCTTACGGAAATTAAAGAAACTGTTGACCAAATTAAAAAGATTCTGGACACTCATAGTACAAGACTAGAGGAAGTTGAACAACGAATCAGTGACCTGGAAGATGACAGAATGGAAAATGAAAGCATTAAAGAAAGAATGGGGAAAAAATTGAAAAAATCAAAACGGACCTCAGGGATATGATAGATGATACAAAACGTCCAAATATAAGACTCATTGGTGTTCCAGAAGGGGAAGAAAAGGGTAAAGGTCTAGGAAGAGTATTCAAAGAAATTGTTGGGGAAAACTTCCCAAATCTTCTAAACAACATAAATACACAAATCATAAATGCCCAGCGAACTCCAAATAGAATAAATCCAAATAAACCCACTCCGAGACATATTCTGATCACACTGTCAAACACGGAAGAGAAGGAGCAAGTTCTGAAAGCAGCAAGAGAAAAGCAATTCACCACATACAAAGGAAACAGCATAAGACTACGTAGTGACTCCTCAGCAGCCACCATGGAGGCGAGAAGGCAGTGGCACGATATATTTAAAATTCTGAGTGAGAAAAATTTCCAGCCAAGAATACTTTATCCAGCAAAGCTCTCCTTCAAATTTGAGGGAGAGGTTAATTTTTTCACAGACAAACAAATGCTGAGAGAATTTGCTAACAAGAGACCTGCCCTACTGGAGATACTAAAGGGAGCCCTACAGACAGAGAAACAAAGAAAGGACAGAGACTTAGAGAAAGGTTCAGTACTACAGAGATTCGGTATGGGTACAATTAAGGATATTAATAGAGAGAGGGGAAAATATGACAAACATAAACCAAAGGATAAGATGGCTGATTCAAGAAATGCCTTCACGGTTATAACGTTGAATGTAAATGGATTAAACTCCCCAATTAAAAGATACAGATTCGCAGAATGGATCAAAAAAAATGAACCATCAATATGTTGCATACAAGAGACTCATCTTAGACACAGGGACACAAAGAAACTGAAAGTGAAAGGATGGAAAAAATATTTCATGCAAGCTACAGCCAAAAGAAAGCAGGTGTAGCAATATTAATCTCAGATAAAATAGACTTCAAATGCAGGGATGTTTTGAGAGACAAAGAAGGCCACTACATACTAATAAAAGGGGCAATTCAACAAGAAGAAATAACAATCCTAAATATCTACGCACCCAATCAAGGTGCCACAAAATACATGAGAGAAACACTGGCAAAACTAAAGGAAGCAATTGATGTTTCCACAATAATTGTGGGAGACTTCAACACATCACTCTCTCCTATAGATAGATCAGCCAGACAGAAGACCAATAAGGAAATTGAAAACCTAAACAATCTGATAAATGAATTAGATTTAACAGACATATACAGGACATTACATCCCAAATCACCAGGATACACATACTTTTCTAGTGCTCACGGAACTTTCTCCAGAATAGATCATATGCTGAGACATAAAACAAGCCTCAATAAATTTAAAAAGATTGAAATTATTCAAAGCACATTCCTGACCACAATGGAATACAATTGGAAGTCAATAACCATCAGAGACTTAGAAAATTCACAAATAGCTGGAGGTTAAACAACGCACTCCTAAACAATCAGTGGGTTAAAGAAGAAATAGCAAGAGAAATTGCTAAATACATAGAGGCGAATGAAAATGAGAACACAACATACCAAAACCTATAGGATGCAGCAAAAGCAGTGCTAAGGGGGAAATTTATAGCACTAAACACATATATTAAAAAGGAAGAAAGAGCCAAAATCAAAGAACTAATGGATCAACTGAAGAAGCTAGAAAATGAACAGCAAACCAATCCTAAACCAAGTACAGGAAAAGAAATAACAAGGATTAAAGCAGAAATAAATGACATAGAGAAGAAAAAAACAATAGAGAGGATAAATATCACCAAAAGTTGGTTCTTTGAGAAGATCAACAAGATTGACAAGCCCCTAGCTAGACTGACAAAATCGAAGACAGAAGACCCATATAAACAAAATAATGAATGAAACAGGTGACATAACTGCAGATCCTGAAGAAATTAAAATAATTATAAGAGGATACTATGAACAACTGTATGGCAACAAACTGGGTAATGTAGAGGAAATGGACAATTTCCTGGAAACATATGAACAACCTAGACTGACCAGAGAAGAAACAGAAGACCTCAACCAACCCATCACAAGCAAAGAGATCCAATCAGTCATCAAAGATCTTCCCACAAATAAATGCCCAGGGCCAGATGGCTTCACAGGGGAATTCTACCAAACTTTCCAGAAAGAACTGACACCAATCTTACTCAAACTCTTTCAAAACATTGAAGAAAATGGAACACTACCTAACTCATTTTATGAAGCTAACATCAATCTAATACCAAAACCAGGCAAAGATGCTACAAAAAAGGAAAACTACTGGCCAATCTCCCTAATGAATATAGATGCAAACATCCTCAAAAAAATACTTGCAAATAGAATCCAAAGACACATTAAAAAAATCATACACCATGACCAAGTGGGGTTCATTCCAGGCATGCAAGGATGGTTCAACATAAGAAAATCAATCAATGTATTACAACACATTAAAAATTCAAAAGGGAAAAATCAAATGATCATCCCAATAGATGCTGAAAAAGCATCTGACAAAATCCAACATCCGTTTTTGATAAAAACACTTCAAAAGGTAGGAATTGAAGGAAACTTCCTCAACATGATAAAGAGCATATATGAAAAACCCACAGCCAGCATAGTATTCAATGGTGAGAGACTGAAAGCCTTCCCTCTAAGATCAGGAACAAGACAAGGATGCCCGCTGTCACCACTGTTATTCAACATTGTGCTGGAAGTGCTAGCCAGGGCAATCCGGCAAGACAAAGAAATAAAAGGCATCCAAACTGGAAAAGAAGAAGTAAAACTGTCATTGTTTGCAGATGATATGACCTTGTATCTAGGAAACCCTGAAAAATCGACGATACATCTACTAGAGCTAGTAAACATTTAGCAAAGTAGCGGGATACAAGATTAATGCACATAAGTCAGTAATGTTTCTAAATGCTAGAAATGAACAAACTGAAGAGACACTCAAGAAAAAGATACCATTTTCAATAGCAACTAAAAAAATCAAGGACCTAGGAATAAACTTAACCAAAGATGTAAAAGACCTATACAAAGAAAACTACATAACTCTACTAAAAGAAATAGAAGGGGACCTTAAAAGATGGAAAAATATTCCATATTCATGGATAGGAAGACTAAATGTCATTAAGATGTCAGTTCTACCCAAACTCATCTACAGATTCAATGCAATCCCAATCAAAATTCCAACAACCTACTTTGCAGACTTGGAAAAGCTAGTTATCAAATTTATTTGGAAAGGGAAGATGTCTCGAATTGCTAAAGACACTCTAAAAAAGAAAAACGAAGTGGGAGGACTTACACTCCCTGACTTTGAAGCTTATTATAAAGCCACAGTTGTCAAAACAGCATGGTACTGGCACAAAGATAGACATATAGATCAATGGAATCGAATTGAGAATTCAGAGATAGACCCTCAGATGTATGGCCGACTGATCTTTGATAAGGCCCCCAAAGTCACTGAACTGAGCCATAATGGTCTTTTCAACAAATGGGGCTGGGAGAGTTGGATATCCATATCCAAAAGAATGAAAGAGGACCCCTACCTCACCCCCTACACAAAAATTAACTCAAAATGGACGAAATATCTCAATATAAAAGAAAATACCATAAGACTCCTAGAAGATAATGTAGGAAAACATCTCCAAGACCTTTTATTAGGCGGCCACTTCCTAGACTTTACACCCAAAGCACAAGCAACAAAAGTAAAAATAGATAAATGGGAACTCCTCAAGCTTAGAAGTTTCTGCACCTCAAAGGAATTTCTCAAAAAGGTAAAGTGGCAGCCAACTCAATGGGAAAAAATTTTTGGAAACCATGTATCTGACAAAAGACTGATATGTTGCATATATAAAGAAATCCTACAACTCAATGACAATAGTACAGACAGCCCAGTTATGAAATGGGCAAAAGATATGAAAAGACAGTTCTCTGAAGAGGAAATACAAATGGCCAAGAAACACATGAAAAAATGGTCAGCTTCACTAGCTATTAGAGAGATGCAGATTAAGACCACAATGAGATACCATCTAACACCGATTAGAATGGCTGCCATTAAACAAACAGGAAACTACAAATGCTGGAGGGGATGTGGAGAAATTGGAACTCTTACTCATTGTTGGTGGGACTGTATAATGGTTCAGCCACTCTGGAAGCCAGTCTGGCAGTTCCTTAGAAAACTAGATATAGAGTTACCATTCGATCCAGCGATTGCACTTCTCGGTATATACCCGGAAGATCGGAAAGCAGTGACACGAACAGATATCTGCATGCCAATGTTCATAGCAGCATGATTCACAATTGCCAAGAGAGGGAAACAACCGAAATGTCCTTCAAGAGATGAGTGGATAAATAAAATGTGGTATATACACGCAATGGAATACTATGCGGCAGTAAGAAGGAACGATCTCGTGAAACATATGAGAACATGGATGAACCGTGAAGACATAATGCTGAGTGAAATAAGCCAGGCACAAAAAGAGAAATATTATATGCTACCACTAATGTGAACTTTGAAAAATGGAAAACAAATGGTTTATAATGTAGAATGCAGGGGAACTAGCAATAGAGAGCAATTAAGGAAGGGGGAACAATAATCCAAGAAGAACAGATAAGCTATTTAACGTTCTGGGGATGCCCAGGAATGACTATGGTCTGTTAATTTCTGATGGATATAGTAGGAACAAGTTCACAGAAATGTTGCTATATTAGGTAACTTTCTTGGGGTAAAGTAGGAACATGTTGGAAGTTAAGCAGCTAGGTTAGTTGTCTTTTTCTTACTCCCTTGTTATGGTCTCTTGGAAATGTTTTTTTATTGTATGTTTGTTTTGTTTTTAACTTTTTTTCATACAGTTGATTTAAAAAAGAAGGGAAAGTTACAAAAACAAAGAAAAACAAGGAAAAAAAGATGTAGTGCCCCCTTGAGGAGCCTGTGGAGAATGCAGGGGTATTCCCCTACCCCACCTCGATGGTTGCTAATATGACCACAGACATAGGGGACTATTGGTTTGATGGGTTGAGCCCTCTACCATAGGTTTTACCCTTCGGAAGACGGTTGCTGCACAGGAGAGGCTAGGCCTCCCTATGGTTGTGCCTAAGAGCCTCCTCCCGAATGCCTCTTTGTTGCTCAGATGTGGCCCTCTCTCACTGGCTAAGCCAACTTGAAAGGTGAAATCACTGCCCTCCCCCCTACGTGGGATCAGACACCCAGGGGAGTGCATCTCCCTGACAACGTGGAATATGACTCTCGGGGAGGAATGTAGACCCGGCATCGTGGGACGGAGAACATCTTCTTGACCAAAAGGGGGATGTGAAAGGAAATGAAATAAGCTTCAGTAGCAGAGAGATTCCAAAAGGAGCCGAGAGGTCACTCTGGTGTGCACTCTTATGCACACTTTAGACAACCTTTTTAGGTTCTAAAGAATTGGGGTAGCTGTTGGTGGATACCTGAAACTATCAAACTACAACCCAGAACCCATGAATCTTGAAGACAGTTGTATAAAAATGTAGCTTATGAGGGGTAACAATGGGTTTGAGAAAGCCATAAGGACCACACTCCCCTTTGTCTAGTTTGTGGATGGATGAGTAGAAAAATAGGGGAAGGAAACAAACAGACAAAGGTACCCAGTGTTCTTTTTTACTTCAATTGCTCTTTTTCACTCTAATTATTATTCTTGTTATTTTTGTGTGTGTGCTAATGAAGGTGTCAGGGATTGATTAGGTGATGAATGTACAACTATGTAATGGTACTATAAACAATCGAAAGTACGATTTGTTTTGTACGACTGCGTGGTATGTGAATATATCTCAATAAAATGATGATAAAAAAAGATTAAAAAAATGGGGACAAAAATTAAATGAAAAATAGGGTGTGATGCAGGGAATGAAATGTTTCTTGTTCTTTTTTACTTTTATTTTTATTATTATTTTTTTGGAGTAAGAAAAATGTTCAGAAATTGATTCTGGTGATGAATGCACAACTATATTATGGTACTGTGAATAATTGATTGTATACCATGGATGCCTGTAGGGTATGTGAATGTATCTCAATAAAACTGTATTTAAAAAAAAAAAAACCTGGCATCCAGGAACCTTTAAAATAAATGAATTAGGGAAAACTTCAAAAAAAAAAAAAAAACAAAATAAGGCAAGAATATATTTTGCCAACTTGACAAGCATGCTTTTGCGAATATTAGATCATGGTAGGATGACTTTAGATAAAATGTGAGGAATAAACACATTTCTGTAACCTATTTTATTTGCAATCACTGTACTTAAATGGATGCTTAGTTTGAAAAATTACAAAACATGGCCACAAGGAAAAATCTGATGGGTAACAGAGATCATTTTCCAGAGGTCAGCCAACATAGAGGTGGGCAGGGCTGCTGAGGATCCAGTGCTTAGTTATATCTCCATTCAAAGATTCTCTGCCTTTATCAGTTTTTTTTCAATGCAATTTTATTGAGATTCATTCACACACCAGAGAATCCATCCAAATGTTTTTAGTGTACAAGTCTTTCACCTCCTTGGTTAAATTTATTCCCTGCGTATTTAACTTTTTTAGGTGGCATTGCAGATGGAATTGTTTTCTTGATTTCCTTTTTGTAAGTGGTGAATTTTTATATGGAAATACATAGATTTACAACTAAATGATACTTCTTGCCTCCTTTGGTAATACTTAGTTTCATGATTTGTTTTAACTTTAATTTTCATATACTTTACAGTTAGGTCACCTTTCAGTGAAACTTAGAAACTACTATATTTACATGGATTTTACAAACCACTCAGAAAGAGAAAAAAAGCTGTCAAACTATGATGTACCATTGATTGTAAATGTTAATTCTGTGTGTCTTAATCCCTCTCCTCCTTTTTTCTCCTCCCCCTTCTCTTTAGTTTGTAATTGGCACAATGGAAGAAGCTGGAATTAGTGGGCTAGGAGTGAAAGCAGATATGTTGCATAACTCTCAATCAAATGATATTCTTCAACATCAAGACTCAAATCGTGATGGCACAAGTAACAAACATTTATTGGAAGAGGACGAAGGCAGTGATTTTATAACAAAGAACAGGAATTTGGTGAGCCCAGCATATTGCACGCAAGAGGCAAGAGAGGAAACTCCTGGGCAAGAAGCTCGGATGGATCCTCCTGATGGCCAGCAGGATTCCCAGTGCAACAGGAACAAAGAGAAGACTTTAGGTAATAGTCTCAGCTTGGCGTTGGACATTTTCAAATCCTGCTCATTTTACTTAAGTTTTCTATAGCACATATGATGATTGTAGAATATGGCCCATTTTGAGGTAGATGTTGCTTGGCTAATACACATATTGTCTGGTTGAGTCATTCTGTCAGTGAGTAGGAAGTTTAGTTATTTCTCTCAGATTAATCAAGAGTTGACTTTCTTGCAAAAGTTAGGGGCCAGCTCGACAGCTCGACTTGCCTTGTTTGGATTTTTTTTTCTTTTTTTTTAGGTACTGACCAAAATTACCATGAAAAGTGTATGTTTATTTTCTCGGTTTATTTAAAAATTAGTCACAAAACTTTAGAGATGATATAATGCTCTCTGTGATTTAGAAAGAAAGTTAAGACTGATTGATTTTCAAGGGTATGTTTTCTCCCTTCTGCTATGTTAGTTTGAAATTTAGGACTAAGAATGTGAAATGTTAAATATGAATGAAATCTGAAATCCCCATTTACTTTAGTTTACTGGTTACCTCTTAGTTTTTTATACTTGGGTACAGAAGGTATAACAAGGTTTACAATGTTTGATTTGCATGGTTTCTGAACATGACTGTAAATTGGAATTATCCTTCTCATTAAGTCCATTTTCTGATACCCTGGAAAACTTAAAAATTTATAGGAATATGAAAAGTAATTTTAACTCCCTGCAAAACAAGACAGATTTCTTCAGAATCAATAGCGCCAATTATAAGTGTAAAAACAGTCTCAAAAAGTTAAAACACAGTTACCATGTTGACCCAGCAATTCCGCTCCTGGGTATAATATACCCAAGAGAATTGAAAACATATATGTACACAAAAACTTGTACACAGCTATTCACAGCAGCATTATTCATAATAATGAATAATTATTCATAAACCCAAATATCCATCACCTGATAAATGGAAAAAACAAAATGTGGTCTATTCATATAGTAGAATAGTAATGAGCTGTAAAAAGGAATGGAGTACTGATGCATACTACAGCATGGATGAACACTGAAGATGTTATGCTAAGTGAAAGAAGCCAGTCACAAAAGACCATGTGTTATATGATTCTAGTTTATTTGTAATGCCCAGAATCCACAGACACAAAGCAAGTAGCTTAGTGGTTTTCAGGGACTGAAGGGAAAGGGGAACTAGGAGTAACAGTTAATGCCTAAATGATTTCTTTTGGGGTAATGAAAATGGCCTGGAGTTAGATAGTGGTGATGGTTGCACAACTCTGTGAATATAATAAGTTGTACACTTTAACTGGGTTAATTTTATGTTATGTGAATTATAGCTCAAAAATACAAACAAAACAGATGGAGTTTGCATTAAAAACTCTTCATAAACTTGCAGATTACAGTTACTTCTAATCACATTCAATAATAATGTTTAATCTTCTTTCTTATTCTTACTGGCCTCAGGCTTAATGAGAGAAGGTTTAATTACTTAAGTTTTTATGTGGATAGAAAACTACTCTTTTTTGAAGACAGCCTTCTTTTTTCCCCCATAGCAGTTTGTACCGTATACCAAATACCAGTTATTTTAAGATATCTTTTTTATGAACTATCTTACATGTAAGAATGAATATTTTAAAAAATAAATGAGATACCTGTCACCTAGCCTATGAAGTAGAATATTATCATTTACTTTGAAGCATCATTTGTCTGCTGCTATCTCAGTTACCTGCTTCTCTATGCCAAAATCCTTAAAATACTGTTAAGTACTTTTTCACAAGGGAAGAGCTATCATAACGTCCCTTTCTTTGCACTAAACTTGATTGACACACAGAGTCTGCTTAGTAAATCATCAGAAAACAGCATAAGTTATTTAAACTGCACATAGGAAAAGATGTGTGATTGTATGTGTCTCATAGGTAGGCAGAGAGTATCAGCTGAACTCCTTTTGGGCTTGCTTTTATATATTTGTACTTGATTAAGAGTACACTTTTAAAAATATTCTCTG
This sequence comes from Choloepus didactylus, assembly GCF_015220235.1. Lineage (NCBI taxonomy): Eukaryota > Metazoa > Chordata > Mammalia > Pilosa > Megalonychidae > Choloepus > Choloepus didactylus. Next base: position 62,316 of record NW_023637624.1, on the reverse strand, counting down.
CCCTTTGTAAAATGTCTTAACATGGACATCAGTTTAGGCAAGGGGAATTTTTAAACCTTCAGTAAGTGTTCTTTACAGTTTAGATGACAAATGGCTAGTGAGTGAAGGAATTTGGGGTAGGGGTAGGAAGGGAGGGGTTCTTGCTAATCCAGAATTTAAAACTAGTTTTCTTAATTTAGCTGGTAAATCTCTATTTCTAGATACAGCCATAAATTATTTTACTCTGGATGTCAGATCCTGGGAAGTATTATGTAGAATTTTCAAATTAGATTTGATCTCATCCTTTTTCCAGGACTGACTTCTTATCTTGTTGATCATCAGGGAAAGAAGTTTTATTACTGATGCAAGCCCTAAACACCCTTTCAACTCCAGAGGAGAAGCTGGCAGCTCTCTGTAAGAAATATGCTGATCTCGTGAGTATTTAATCAGGGGAGCTAAGTCCAAATTAAACATGGCAAAGTGTGTGAGTGCTTGATAAGCTTTTAAAAATATAATTTTGATACAGATTTAAATGTAAAATTATATTTTCTTCCAAAATTGAAGGGAAGGATATGATTTTTTTGAAACCTTTATATTTGTTGTATAACTTCATTTTATGAGATGACTATATGTAGAATATTATGCTAAAATGCAGCATAGATTTCCTAAAACTCAGTGTTAGAGTATTTCTAAGTCAGCATTTTCATTCCTATGTTATGATGCCTTAGAATGCCAGTCAGTGTCTAGTGGTTCCTGCATTTAACTTTTTCCAGGGGAATTCACAAAATAATGGAGGCTCTAACCATTTTGATAGAAATTGTGAGTTAGATAAAATAGTCTACTAGAACAATAGCTGTGTCTCAGGAAACATTTATTTAGCATCTTCTAGGTGCCAGGCATTGTTCCTTTTTCCATCTTCTGAAGAAACTGACCTCATAGGAGAGTTTGTTGGCATGTGTTATTTCAAGTAGCATTAATTCTCTGTGGAATTAGGGAGACACTCTCAACACAGAAACCTGCCATCTTATGTGAGTGAAAATGGGGAAGTCCTGAGAACCCTTTGAAGGAAGGATTATGGGAAACTTAGAATAACTGGTTCTGATGTAAATGCTAAAAGTATTGCCTTTTTGGAAATACTTATGTGAATTATCATTGACAGTTTTTATGCATTTTCATCTGATCAAGCAGTTATTATTCCATGTCATAAATACTACTGTTTGTGAATGATTAGCTCTAAACAGTGGATTTTGTTTGTCTATTACTGAAGGAATTAGAGGTACTTTTCCCTCCATTTAGAAAGTGGTCCATGTATACCCCACTTAGCTGTCATTCAGCAGTCTGACACCTTCTGTTTGGAGCAACAAGAAACCCTGAGCATTAGTGAAAATGGCCTAGGACAGTTAACAGGTGCAAAGATCACAGAGAACACCGTGTGATCTGATTACTGGCTTCAGGAAAAGAATGCTTTCATTGGCTATGGAAGCCAGTCCCTACTGGGGCCATTCACATGAGAATCATGTGAGAAGTGGTAGAAAAAGAAGACAAGCACAGAAAAGGGGAAAAAATGGAGAAAAGAATAAACTCTGGAAAAAGCAGTATAAAAGGTTACTTAGCTGACCCAGAGATGTGACTCCAGCGGCCAGCTATGAAGGGACTAGAAGAAGGAAGAGCAACTAGAGTAGCATGGTCGTCTAGAGCTGTCCTTCTCAGACTCCTGCTCATGGTGACTGTGGTTCCAGTATGGATTCTGATGCATAGGCTGGAGGTAGGGCTTGAGATGCTGCATTTTAGTAATCTCTCAGAAGGGGATGATGGTGATGCTGCTGCTGCCAGCCCTTAGATCCTACTTTAAGTGCAAGGGTATAGACTGTTTTTGTGATTTTTTAAAATTGCTTTTTTTGTTTTATTTTGTTTTCTGTGTGGGAATCGTTATTGTTAAACACCAGTAACAATTGCTGCATTCATTTTGGGAAGTGACACATTGAAAATTTGTTTAGTGAACAACCTGCCTCTTCTTGATTGGAGTACAGTGATTACTTGTGCTGAATATGTGAAAAATAAGATGTGTACTGTTCTCAGAAAATGTTCTAAAGCTTTATTTCTTGCAGGAGTGCTCGTTTTCTTTAAAAAGTAGAGCGTATGGTATATGTAGCAGTGAGACCATCAAGGGAGTAGCCTCTTTCCAGGCATTGTTCAGAAAACGTCGTTGTTACCCTCATTTGTTGGTAGCGTTCAGCATCATCTGATTTCCTTAGTGTTGGTTACACTGACTCAGTATAGACATTGTGTGGATTGAGTGTGATGGAGTATTGTGCACCGTAATCGGGATTGTTGCTAGTCCACTTAGGGAGACTTTGTGGTGGTCACTAGGTTCATCAGATAATCTGGGTTTGTGAAGTCATACTGTTTCATTTTCTAAATGTGGATAACATTAGGCCTGTAAGTAGTTTATTATGCTATTTTCCATTCCTTTGTCACTTTGTCTAAATTATTATAGTGTAATAATAAATCTTGATATCCGATAGGGTCGGCACATCTTACCCTCATTGTCAGAAGTATCTTGGCTATTCTTGGACCTTTAGTCTGCATAAAAGTATAGAGTCAGTGTATTAGTTCTATGGGGGGAAAACACCATTTGGAATTTTGATGAGCATTTCATGGAATCTACAGAGAAATTTGAGGGAGAACTGACATCCTTATGATTTAAAGGGGCTTCAAGTAGTTATCCTATGGGAAAACAGTGAAATCAGACCCTTACACACCAGTCAGATCCAATGGATTAAGGACTTAAATGTCAGAAATTAAACTTTAAATTTTTTAGGGATTTCAGTGTAAGTGAACATCTTCCCAGCCTTGGGTTAAGGAAGTATTTTTTAGGGCACAAAAAGCACTATCAGAGAAAAGCTTGCAAAAATTGGCTGTATTAAAATCAAGAATTTCTGTTCATCAAAGGACACCTTAGACATGTGAGAAGACACCACAAACTGGGGAGAACATGTTTGTAACACATACAATGAACAACAGATTTGGTACCAAGACTATGTAAAGAATACATACAGATGAATACAAAAAGGACAGATAACCCAGTGGAAAACTTGGCATGAGACACGAGGAGTCATTTCATAGAAGTGGAAAAGCCACAAAGCTGTTAAACGCTCGAAGAGGTGTTCGAGCCTCTTATTCATCAGGAAAGTGCAAATCAAGACCACACAAGATGCCAGTTTCTGCCCATTGTAGTGCCAGAAATTAAGAACTCTGTATTGGACAGGAGTGGATCCATAAGATCTTACCACTGCTGTTGGCAGTATTCACTTGCCAGCTACTCTAGAAAACAGTTTGGGATTGTCACGTACAATCGACTGTTTAAAATCCTCTTACTCCCCACTTACCAAGAGAAGTTCTCACACATGTACACCAGACGGCATATACCAGAATGTTCATGTCACTGTGGGTGATAACAAAAGCAGGAAACAGCTCAAATAAATCTGTTGACAAGAGAATGTATAAATAAGGTGTGTGTGGGGGTTAATTTTTATATATTTTATTGTATTTTATTTATTTTATTTTATTTTTATTTATTTTTAAAATTTTATTTAGTGTGTGGTATGTTTTTTTATAGAGGGATATTATATAGCCCGCCAGCCAAATACAGCTTAGACCTGATTTTGTATTGCCCACAAGCTAACAATGGTTTTTCATTTTTAAATTGCTTAAAAAAAGAATCCAACAAAGATCATATGTGGCCCACAAAGCCTAAAATATCTACTACTTTCTGGTCCTTTACAGTAAAAGTTTGCTAACCCATGGTCTATAGCTGCATGCAACAAAATGTGGATGAATCTTTGCAATATAATTATAGTGGTGCTGTCCAGAAGGGTAGTGAATAGCCCCATGTGGCTATTTAAATTAAATCAATTTAAATCAAAGCAAATTAAAATTCTAGTTCCTCAGTTGCACTAGCCACGGTAAGATCATAACAACTAAAATGGAAAAGATTTTTTTTAGGACTAAACACAAATGAAATAAAATAATGCAAAAAGGAAGGCAATGGAATGATGAACACAGGATTCAGGATTGTGGTTACCTTGAGTCAGGGAGTGCAGGGGGACATAGCTAGACTGAAGGAATTGTCAGTGTCCTAATGTTGTGGGGTAAAGGAATGAACCACAAGGCCTTGTACAGACCAGTGATTGCCTCATAAACCAAGGTCTGGGATTAATCCAGTGCTGTGCACCAGAGGACTCAGATAGAAAGAAAAATTGCTCATATATCCCATTATCTGTTCTTAGAGTTTTTTTGTAAAATTTTCTTGTCTTTTGAGTATATACTAGCAGGTACTTGTATTTTATTCAAACAGGGAACATTTTTTTCATATGTCATTTAGTTTTCTTCCCCCCCCCTCATAAAATTATCTGTGAGCCTTTTTCTCACACCAGCAATAATTCCTCAAAGCCCACATTTGTAATAAATTTAAAGATTTAATTACTAAGCAGAGGAAAGACACCTTTAAAGGTTGTTGATAACTGTTGAAAAGGTTTTCCGGAAAGACACGTGTGTGTGCCCACGGCATGCAGCACACCTTCCGGTAGCCTGGCCTTCATGGCTGTAGGCAGTGGGGCCTTCTGAGAGAGAGCAAAGGCCTTGGGCTGGTGCCTTGGCACTGCTCCTGGGTACCTGTGCAACTACGAGCAAGCTACTTCACTTCTCTCGCTCAAGTCTGTTTGCTCGTATTTCTGCAATTATCAATTATCTTAATTTCTTTGCCCCTTTTTCCTTTGGCATGCTGTTTTGTGTTTTTTTAGTACAAGAGAAAATAATTTTACTTCTTTGACTCAAAAGTCATGTTTCAAAATCTGAAGCCTTCCTACCCACTCTTGTCCAAAAGGGGGAGAAAAAAAGGATAGAGGTAGACAGCCCCTTGAGTTGCCACATCCCCGTATTCTTCCAGCTTCCCCTCCCGGGCAGATATTTAAATGGTAGTTGGTCCTCCATGGGATTCTAAGCTGCCCTGTGAGGCACCTTCAGGAGCAGCAGCATGAGATCCCTTCCCTGCCGGGAATGCTGGTTGTATGTCCAAGATGAGCTTCACCCCACAGGGTGCCTGTTGGACTTGATGGGAATCCCTTCCAGCACATGGAGGAGCACGTGGTTTATCTGCCTGCCTTCACTGCCGCCGCTGCTCCTGCACTCACATAGCTGCCAACACCAGTTGTCTGTGAAAAATGTGTGCCTAATCCTCTGTGCCAGGCCACAGTAGATTTTTAGGTTCTGACTTTCCCCTTGCTCTTCAAAAAAACCAGCATGTACCATGCTTTCTGGCCAGAGTGCAAGCTGCAGTACCTAGCACTGCAAGGATTAGGGCCCAGGAGATGGAAGCTGTCTGGAAAGGCAATGCAAATTCCAAATTCCACAGTCACTCCTATGATTAATGCTCCAACTTCTTGTATTTCCGGAAAGCTGGCTCTTCCCTGAAGGCCTGACTTCCTTTTTGGGTCCTTTTTTGCTTCAGGGCTGGGAAGGTGGGCTTTGTGCCCTTCTTGTTACCCTGCCTTCTTTTTTACAACCCATGTTTCTTAAGGTTCAGGGCCCATCCAGCTGCTCTACCTTATCTCCCTTCTTGTTGCTGTCATCTCCCAACTTTCCTGGTCACTCCTAATGCACTGAAGACTCTGGCACCTGACCTGCCATGGTCCCCTCGGCCCCACCTCTCGCTCTCAGTCTGGGTTGCTTCCTCACTCTGGCCTCTCATTTCTTGACTGCCTCCTCACTGTACCATCCAAGCCGCCCACTGCTGTGATCACCCCCATGGACTACATACAGGACTCCAGAGTCACTAAGGCAGACATCCCATTTGGATCAATAGTCCAGCGAACTTGCTCAAGGATTCCCACCCCATCTTTCCCTATATGCGCTGTGGCCATCAGCTCATTGGCCCTCTGCTTTCTTCCCAGCCATACAACCCTTCAGTCTTTGTGTCTTTTCTTTCCCTTGGGTTTCATACATCATCATAATCATTCTTTTTGGAAACACCCGCTCTCCCCTTCTAATCATCTATTCCAGCTGCCTTGCAGAGTCCCGACTCAGGTCATCCAAGGCAGATGAAAATTCAACCAGGCCTTCAGTGTGGTATGGTTACATTAAGATGTTTTTCTGGTTACCTCCTTCTCCATAGTTGATTGTTACATACCCTTTCCATTAATTATAAACCTTCATCTCTCTCCTCAGCAGTTGATCATGCCTCATATTGCTTAAAGGAAACAGAAGCCATCGGACCCTCAATGCCCCCCATCAAATCTACCAATTCATTGCATCTGTACCCATCTTCTAGGATGCTCTTGTTCCTTTTACATCATTCGTGGTTAGCTCAGTGCTTGGTACCTAGTAAGGTGCAGTATATCACCAGCAGTGCAATAGAAGTTGCTTCTGAGCTGCTATTGCCAGTGATTTGTTATCACTACTAACATTAAAGAGTATAATTAAAATAGGCAGAGTTTGGATTTTCCCTATGATACTGTTTTTATTCATGTTCTGTTGTATTTGGAGTGAGAAAGAAAAAGGTGGCGTTACATAGTTGGGGTGGAATTCCAGATGATGTGTGCAGAACCTGTAGCCAATTTCAACTGGCCTGCAGCTCATGTCCATAGTTAGATCCAAAAGCAAAATGACTTCACAAAATTATTGTGCAAAAACCAAACTATTTTTGCCTGCAGAGACTTCCAAGAAGGTGTTTTCCTTAGTTGTGAGCTTATTGCCTATAACGATGCTTGATGTATTTTAATAGGCCACAAGATGTCACTCCTGCTCTTGAAATTGTGACTCATCATTTCATTCTTCATAGAAGCTTTATTAAAGGTCATTCAGGCTGCCATCTTACGTTAGTGTTGATTTAACCTTGAAATAGACTAATTCGCCCCCCGTCTAAAATCACAGTGATTCCTCCTTCTCTTGGGAGACCTCTGGGTGCTGCTTACTGAGTTCAGATTTTGATGGACCATTTCAAGAAAGTAGCTTTTGTGTGTTATTTTGGAAAAGTAAAACTAGGTGGTGTTGATACCTAAAATTTTAGTTTTTTTTTTTTTTGATAGACTTTATTTTTAAAGCAGTTGTAGGTTTACAGAAAAATTATGCAGAAAAGTAAGACTTCCCATATCACCCCCTCAACCCCCTCTTTTCTCTAATGTCAACAGGTTGCATTACTGTGGCACATTTGTTACACTTGATGAGCCAGTATTATTATATTATTAATGAAAGTCCATAGTTTAGGGTTTGCTCTTTGTGTTGTACAGGTTTTTTTCCTTTTAATTTTTATTGTGGTGTAACATACATACAACATAATATTTCCCATTTTAACCAAATCAGTTCAGTTGTATTCATTACATTCACAATGTTGTGCTACCATCATTGCCATCCATTACCAAAACTTTTCAGTTTTTGTTTTTAATAAGAAAGAGATTGTTTTTTCTTCCCACCCTACATTTTTTTTGCCTACTTTCCTATCACAACTGGAAAAGAGAGGAATAGAAAAGGTTAGCAGATTAGCATGGCATGGAATAAGTTAAATAAAATAGCACACTACAGTGTTTGGCCTTTTGAAAACGTGTTCTGTAGCTGTAATCGTAATTCTTCCAGCCATAATGCAAAGATTCTTACTGTACTTCCTAAATGTAACATTCTTGTGAATTTTAGTTGGAGGAGAGCAGGAATGTTCAGAAGCAAATGAAGATTCTGCAGAAGCAGCAAGCCCAGATAGTGAAAGAAAAAGTTCATTTACAGAGTGAACACAGCAAGGCTATCTTGGCAAGAAGCAAACTAGAGTCTCTTTGCAGGGAACTTCAGCGTCACAATAAGACATTAAAGGTCAGTTGGTTCATTTTTCTGGGTTTTTTTGTTTGTTTGTTTTTAGGAGGTATTTACTTAGATGGCGTTTTGATTACTTCTTATGCATTTGAAATCAATCCTCGTCTCTACTTGCTTTAATGGATATTAGCTGTAACTGTGGTTGTTGGTTGATGAATTACGAGGATTTATGTTTGTGCTGGTAGATCAGGTCCCTGAGAGGAAGACACTGTGGGTCCTTGGAGACAGAGATACTGTCTTGCTTGTGCCAATGCCATGTGTGAGGCCTAAGTTGTGGGCCTCCTGCTTGGTCACAGGGCTCTGGATGAGGTGGATGTTTGTGTCCATAGCTCTCCTACTCAGAGCAATGGCTTAGGGAGCTGGAAGGTGCCAAGTTTCTGCTGGCCGCTGACATAGTTGATTACCCCTGTCTTCCTCAGATAAGGGATCAAAAGCTTAAATGAAATGGGAAACTGAGGAGGGAAAACAGGCCGTTGGGCTCTTCTGTGGATGTGGTTTGGCTGGACTGCCAAACTCCCCCCCCCTGCCCACCCCCGTCTCTTCATTTGCTAAGTGCTTTTAGAACAGGACTTGGATCTTGTCTGATTATAAAGGAAGAAGGAGCAGGTATGAAAAGATTAATTGGTATCAACAGGGGAAGAAAGGAAAAAGAACAGAGGTACCGGCAAGAAGCTTGCCTCCTAAAACAGGGACCTGCCTGTCTTTGTGGTATGGCCAAGCCGGGGTACCGGTGGCATATGATTTTGATGGAGCTGGTTGCTGATCAGATCCACTCACCACAGAAAACCCCTGGGCCCTTGCACATGAGACCACGCATGAAGTGGAGGCTCACCTGATATGAGGTTGTGTTTTTTTCTCTTGGTTTTGAAGCCTAGGATTTAGATATTATTAAAGTAGATGGTATTTTTCCCATAGCAGATCAGCATTTTGATTGGGTGAGTAACTCTTTAGATATAAAAGTCTTTTGGCACATGTACCCTAGCAAGAGGTGAAAGTCACCTTTTAAAAATGAGGATTCCATTTGTCCCTTGCCCTTGAGGGGATGGAAGATGTGACCCTGAAAGGGAACTTAAACAGGAGATGCACCTCCTCAGGCTGCTCTGAGATGGTGCTCTGCCTTACTGGTGAGGAGCGTATTGGGGAAAAGCCAACTATGGAGAAGCCCCTTCCCTTGATTTCAGTATGGAGAGTTTCTAGATGGTCAGATAACGCTTGCTTTCTAGCTGGACAGTTTGCAGCTCTGATTACTCCATATACTTTAGGAAAAGCTACTTGCTTTTAAAAGAAAGCCTTCTGGTCATCAAGGAGGAGGAATTCTAGTGCAGAAGCAACACTTTGGGGCAGCAATAAATGAACCCACACTGAGGCAGCATCTTTTGTGAGCATCTTCTCTATAGGTTGATACTATTAACAGAAATTATTTTGGATGATAAGGAAGAAAATATGCAGCAGGCACGAGAGGAAGAAGAGAGACACAAAGAAGCAACTGCACATTTCCAGATTACTTTAAATGAGATTCAGACCCAGCTGGAACAACACGACACACACAATGCCAAACTCCAACAGGAGAATATTGAATTGGGAGAGAAACTGAAGAAGTTCATTGAACAGTATGCACTGAGGGAAGAGGTAAAGACCTTTTCTTTGTTTATTTAGACAGCTACTCTTTATTAGCCAAAACTTTTCACCATTCACTGCTAATTTACAACTATTGTCACAGGACATTTTAGAACTTTTGTATATGTGTAGTGGAAGGTCCAGCAAGGAAAGGATCAGGCACCCAATAAACGTAAGGACTAGTTGGGATCATCACTTGATGTCCTAACAGTTAGTAGATTTGGATAAACAAGGTAATTTTTAGGAGATGTGCTAAGTACTACCTATCTTCCATGTGATACTGGAAGATTGAGATTTTTGCATACAGACTCATAATAAATAAATATTAGGCCCCAAAATATCTGAACCTCAGACTTCTCTGATAATCTTTACAGTGTATGCTTCTGCTGCATTTCACCTATAATTCAGATATTTGTTTAGATAGGGACTTTATACTATTGGGGAGAAAAGAATCTACTTCTAACCCTTCATACATACACACTCATTGAAATAAAAAGTTTACTGGAAGGATCTGTGGCCTCCAAACTTGGTCACTGGCCACCAGTAATTTTTCCATTATTCTGTTTATTTTGAGTATTATAGAATGTTTTTTTGTTGGTCAGGATGTAGTTTAATGATGACCAAATTATTTGCACTCAAAGCGAGACATCTGTTGTGCTCTCCTCAGTACTTTATTGGGTTACCTTATTATCAACTAGTACTTCTTCCCCTTATTTAGGGTGTTGTATCTAGAAGGGTTGCTGTCTTTCTGAAGAAGGGATGTTCTGATCACTTTACTGAGCATAAATAACCACTTAACAATTTAGTTTGTACATAATGACTTCTTACCAAGCATCTAGTATCTGCCAGGCACTGAGCACCTTATGTAATTCAGCATTGCATTTAGTTTTACAGCAGCTCTGCTAGGTATGTGTGGTTTTCCCCCATTGCAGATATGGGAACTGAGATTCAGCATGGGGAAGAATCTGCCCAGGGCCACATACTGAGCAGAGATTTGCCTTTCCCCCACCCCTCCACTGGGCCATTCCTACCATTATATCATGCTGCCTCCAACTAAGAAATTTCACAAAATTTAATGGGGAGAGAAATAACCAGGAATTGTGTATATGATGAATGGGCTTACTAGTTTAATGCTTTTCCTTATCTATCCTTTTCTTAATACAATTTGAACCTTATTTTCTATGTAGGGCTGATGTAGGAAATACAAAGCTCATGGCTGCTGAGGCTGTTGATGGGGGATACCCCATCTCTAGCAGGGATGGGCATGGGGTAGTCAGGACTTTGTAAAATAGACTCTTATGCAAGCATATGCCAGAAAGCACCAGTGTTCTCAGCTACAGTGGCATTAGCAGGAAAAGCACAGTTGGCAACGCATTGGAACTTGGGTTATGTCCCTTAAACATTGTGTACCTTTTTTTGTTGAGTTAATGGAAGAAATTTTACTTTTCCTGTAGCATATTGATAAAGTGTTCAAACATAAGGAACTGCAGCAACAACTTGTGGATGCCAAACTTCAGCAGACGACACAGCTTATAAAAGAAGCTGATGAAAAACATCAAAGAGAGAGAGAGTTTGTAAGTTTTATTTCTTAAAAAAAAAAAGAGATTATCGCCAAAATTGTAACCAAAGCCATTTAAAACGTTTATACCTTTCTACGTTTTGTGTGGCCCAGGGCATGCTGTTTGGTTGTTTGCTCTAGAAAGAGAAGGGGAGCATGTGTTTAAGGAAACATTTGGCTTTCTACCTCTAATTAACTTTTTTATACCAAAACCATACTTGAGATGCTACTTCAAATTAGTAGAAAGGTGTGCACACAATTTGGTTTTTTTCTGTGCTTAGAATATTTATTTCGCTGTTTAGGTAGTGGTCACCAGGTTCAAAAATTGTGCCATTGATTTGGCAAGTTGGGCCTTGAGAGTTAGAGGCAATTATATTTAATTTAGAATTCACCAAGCATGGATCTCCTATACACTGTTACATTTTGTTTTTAAATAAGTATGAGGTAAATGATTTTACTTACTCTGCTATAATTTTCTGATAAAATTTTAACAGAATTCTCTATATTCTAATCCCTCAGCATTGTTCCCAGAGTATAGTCTCAGATCCTATTGCCTGTCAAAAACTGTGAACCTGGTGAAATCTCACTGGCTATGTATATATTAGCACATATGCTAATTCAGCTATATATGCTTAACCAAAAATACAGTAAAAGTGAGAAATAATTGTAATAATGTGGACTGTTCCATCCAGCATTTCACTCAAGTGGCCTAGGCCCCGAGGTGAGCATGGTAGGGAAGGCTCAGTTCCTCAGTGCCCCTCAGGATTGTGAACATCTCATGCTGAGTGTGGGTCTCAGGTTTAGAGAGAGGCACATGCCTCTCTTTTCAAGACTTATTTGGACTGTTTGAGATGTTTTACTTCAGCAACTGAATTTCACATCTACCTTCAGTGCAACTTCACTGTGTAATTTTCTTGAAAACCCAGGTATATTAAATAATGCCCCCCCCACACTGCCTCACCTCTGCTTTTCAAAAAGTGATTAGAAACCGGGTGTCTACTTCTGTTGCTTTACTCCATATGTCCCTTCAGCCTGCCTAATCTTGCCCCTCATGGAGTAGAGGGGCTTACTAAAATAGCCCCTTAATGTTGATGCTTCTAGCCATGTTTTGTGCTAATAAAACTGGGCATCTGAGTATTTTCACTTACAACAATTTGACCCTGAGATTCGTAAGCCTTATTGGGCCTCCAGGGTACTTTTTTCTCCTTAAGCAATAAAAGATTATTCCTGCGTTCCTAAGTGCTAACAAGTGGAACAGATTGAAGATATAGGTAATGTTTTGTTACCTATATATAATTTCATTACCTGTATATAATGGTGGAAGGAATAAGCCTAAGTATGTTGTCACTGACATTTTAGTCATCTCTGTAATTGCTGTCAGTATTTTGCCTGAATGTTTCTGTTTTCTAGTTATTAAAAGCAGCAACAGAATCAAGGCACAAATATGAACAAATGAAACAGCAAGAAGTACAACTGATACAGCAGGTAACTTGATAACAGAGGATGGTAGAATTTGTGAGAAATACTTGGTATGTTTGATATACACCTGGGAGGCTCAACAGAGCTGAGGGTTGGATCACATGGCCCTCATGGGAATTTCCTCATTTAGGGTGACCATCTCATCCTGGTTTGCCCAGGACTTTCCCAGTTGTAGCACTGAACATCCCAGGTCCCAAGGTTCCCTCAGTCTCAGGCAAACTGGAATGGGTGGTCACCATGTCTTCAGTGTGGTCACTGTGTCTTCAGTGTCCCTGCCATTATCCCAGCTGTCTCCTCCCTTTTGCAGTCCCTTGCCCCATGTGCTGCTTGTCAGCTGATTGCTAACTGAAGAGAAGCTGATAGAGCTTCAGATTTTCCTTCTTTTGTGTTGAGTTGAACCTCACGAAACTTCTGATATTTAACTTCGACTGATAAAAATGACAATTTCTTATAGGTTAACCTAATGTCTTTAAAATTTTGTGCTCTGAGCACATGACCTATTTTTAAAATGGCTTAAGACCATACAGGCCCACTCCCAGATAGAGTTGTGTTGTTTTTTTTTTTTCTAAATTAGGGTCCTTCCTGCTTTTCACACTAGACCCCTTAGGTCTGTCCCTTCCATTCCTTATGGGTGCCTCGTGTAGAATAAGGGAGGCTCAGACTTGCTTCTCACTCCGAGAAAAGGCACAGGAAAGACTGTGCTTCCCATAGCTGAAAAGTTGCTGCTTTCCACCTGGTCTTGTTTCTTAAATGTGTAAGGTCTCTCAGTTAGTTCTCACCTGCCCTGATACTTCATGAGCACCCCCATGGAGTGCTGCTTATAACTGGGAACGTTTACAATGTGGTGATAATTAATTCTGTATTAAGCTAACCTAACTTAACGGAGGAGTCAAGTATCAGAAATCTTTTGAACTTTCCTCTGTAAGTTATATGATCCTGTGAGAATGCTTCTAAAAAATTTGAAGCCCTTTCTTAATAGTTCTGTAAATTCACCTATCCATATATATGGAGAAGTAAGTCATTGTGGAGAAGGTATAAAAAGTCTTTTGTGGTTTTGGAAGATGTTCTTTAACATGGAAGTTCCGCACAATAGCTCCGATTCTCTTCTGTTACGCCGGTATCAGTGCAGCTTTTGTTGTGAGTGATCTCCATCGTCCTGAGTCTTCTTATCTAATCGCTGTTTTGTTTCCTTTGCTGTCACCTTTCTCTTCCCACTACTTAATGTGGCTGTCCTTCCCAAGAGTGTTTCCTTCTCTGCTCTTACCATCTCATTTTTCATCATTTGTTGGTGATCTCCATAGTCTACTGGTGTCTTGACCTACTGTTTTGTGATCCAGTCACATAGGTCCAGATGAGATGGTAATTGACATTTATTAACTACCTACTGTAGGCCAGCATTGAACTTTCAGTTGGGGCAGTCTCTCTTCTAGAAGAACATGCCATGTTGAAACTGCCATAACCTCTTATCTCCCTCATCACATAGAACCACACCCCTTATTATGCTGCCCCGAGACCCACCATCATTCTGAGCCTTAGGCCAGTAGCCTCAATGGCCTTGTCATTGGGTGCCTCCTACAGTCTGTCAGTAAATCCTACGCCTTGTCCTCCAGCTCACTCCTATGTTTCTCCTCCTGCTGGCATCATTATCGGCCAGGCCCTCACTTTCAGCAGGCGTGCTGGCGGTCCAGTACTCTCCTTCTAGCCTGACATCACTGGTGATGTTGCTTTCCGTCTTTCCCCTGCTTGCACGGACTGCAGAACTTGCTTCTCTATGCTTTTCCCACCTGACTGGAGGTACGCTGGGCATCACCATTTACCCTCCATCCTGTTGGGGCCAATCTGTCTAATGTTCCTGGTACGTCACTGCTCAAAGTTGAAAGGCATCGTTGATGCTGTTCTTTGGCCTCTGATGATCTTTTATTCTTCTCTTAAGTGTATGGTGTAATCTTGGGCAAAACATTTTATTTCTCTGGGCCTCTATTTCCCCATCCTGAAAACAATGTAATCACATTGGGCGATCTCTAAAAGGTTCTCTCCTGGTCTAAAATTAAATAATTGAGCCCAACCTTGAGGCCTGGCTCAGGCCTCACCACATGACACTTGCCCGACTAGTCTGACTCCCTGCGCGTGACCCCCACCACCCCCTTGCCTTCTTTGAATTCTTATTCCAAGGAAGAGAAGACTCTCTATTCTGCTTGGCTTGTTGGTTAGTGTTATTTGCCTGGCTGGAAAACAAAAATTCCTTGAGGGTAAGAGTTAAAAAAACAAAACAAAACAGTGTTTCTACCACTTTTACCTTTTCTTTTTCTTTTAAGTGTACCCCACTGAATTCTTCTCCAACCAAACCAGTTCTTTGGCTTCTATTTCATTTTCTTGCCTACGTTAAGGAAAGAGAGATCCTTGAAATCCAGCTAAGAACTATGCAGGTGGAATTCTGAAAGAATCATCTTTTTCCAAGGACAGTTTTTCAAATGTTAGTAGAGGGGGTGGTTCGTAGAGCACTATGGGTACACGAAGCGTATAGCTACACCACTCTACTTCACTTTTGTGGCGGGTTAGGTCAGCAAAATTGCATTTGTTTAATGCATTTCAGGGGGTGATAAGAATTTCAGCCATCTCTCTGGTTTCAAGGATTGCGTTTGCATTTGTTATTTCTGTCCCTAATAATATAATTAATGTTTAACCATATTGTGTTTTGTTGAAAGTCTGAGATTTTAAATTGCTTACCTGGAACTCAGAATATTTAATACTTTTTTCTGTAGCTTTCTCTCTATATGGATAAGTTTGAAGAATTCCAGACTACCATGGCAAAAAGCAGTGAACTTTTTACGACCTTCAGGCAGGAAATGGAAAAGGTATTTGTATATTTTTAGTAGAATATTACATAAAAGAGAATTTATGTAAGACGCTATTTTTTTTTCATTTATTCATTTTTTTAATCTTCATTTTATTGAGATATATTCACATACCACGCAGTCATACAAAACAAATCTTACATTCAGTTGTTCACAGTACCATTACATAGTTGTACATTCATCACCTAAATCAATCCCTGACACCTTCATTAGCACACACACAAAAATAACAAGAATAATTAAAATGAAAAAGAGCAATTGAAGTAAAAAAGAACACTGGGTACCTTTGTCTGTTTGTTTCCTTCCCCTATTTTTCTACTCATCCATCCATAAACTAGACAAAGGGGAGTGTGGTCTTATGGCTTTCCCAATCCCATTGTCACCCTCATAAGCTACATTTTTATACAATTGTCTTTGAGATTCATGGGTTCTGGGTTGTAGTTTGATAGTTTCAGGTATCCACCACCAGCTACCCCAATTCTTTAGGACCTAAAAAGGGTTGTCTAAATTGTGCATAAGAGTGCCCACCAGAGTGACCTCTCGACTCCTTTTGGAAACTCTCTGCCACTGCAGCTTATTTCATTTCCTTTCACATCCCCCTTTTGGTCAAGAAGATGTTCTCCATCCCACGATGCCAGGTCTACATTCCTCCCCGGGAGTCATATTCCACGTTGCCAGGGAGATTCACTCCCCTGGGTGTCTGATCCCACGTAGGGGGGAGGGCAGTGATTACAGCTTTCAAGTTGGCTTAGCTAGAGAGAGAGGGCCACATCTGAGCAACAAAGAGGCATTCGGGAGGAGGCTCTTAGGCACAATTATAGGGAGGCCTAGCCTCTCCTTTGCAGCAACCGTCTTCCCGAGGGTAAAACCTATGGTAGAGGGCTCAACCCATCAAACCACCAGTCCCCTATGTCTGTGGTCATGTTAGCAACCATCGAGGTGGGGTAGGCCAATACCCCTGCATTCTCCACAGGCTCCTCAAGGGGGCACTACATCTTTTTTTCCTTGTTTTGCTTTCTTTTTTTTTTAACTTTCTTTTTTAAATCAACTGTATGAAAAAAAATTAAAAAAAAAACATACAATAAAAGAAAATTTCAGAGACCATAGCAAGGGAATAAGAAAAAGACAACTAACCTAAGATAACTGCTTAACTTCCAACCTGTTCCTACTTTACCCCAAGAAAGTTACCTAATATAGCAACATTTCTGTGAACTTGTTCCTACTATATCCATCAGAAATTAACAGACCATAGTCATTCCTGGGCATCCCCAGAACGTTAAATAGCTTATCTGTTCTTGGATTATTGCTCCCCCTTCCTTAATTGCTCTCTATCGCTAGTTCCCCTACATTCTACACTATAAACCATTTGCTTTACATTTTTCAAAGTTCACATTAGTGGTAGCATATAATACTTCTCTTTTTTGTGCCTGGCTTATTTCGCCCAGCATTGTCTTCAAGGTTCATCCATGTTGTCATATGTTTCACGAGATCGTTCCTTCTTACTGCCACGTAGTATTCCATCGTGTGTATATACCACATTTTATTTATCCACTCATCTGTTGAAGGGCATTTGGGTTGCTTCCATCTCTTGGCAATTGTGAATAATGCTGCTGTGAACATTGGCCTGCAGATATCTGTTCGTGTCACTGCTTTTCAATCTTCTGGGTCCCCCCTTTTTTTTAATGGTAGCAGATTGGGGATCAGTACAGTAGCCGCTGGCACTGTGTAAGCATTCAGTAGAGGTTAGTCATGATTATTATTAGATCTTCTGTGTTGATGGAGAGCATGCACTCTTTAATCAAATTTCCTGGGTTAATGTCCTGGTTGCATTATTTAACATGTGACAAGTTGTTTAACCTTTCTCTGCCATTGTGTTCCTTCATCGTTAAAAGTAAAGATAATAAAAATACCTACCCTTCATAAAAAAGAGTATTTCTAAGAGTGCTTGACACACATTGAGTGCTCAGATTACTACTTTCAAGTATTTTTTGATCCAGTAATCTGGAGAATTTGGTGAGCAGCAGATGGGCTCTGTCTGCCAGTCCTTTCAGTTAAGGCTCTGATCTAGGGGGTCATGTTTGGGACAGCAAATGTTTGCTTGAGCACATGCTCACTTGTTCAGGTGGAACCAAACTTACAAGGACTCCCAAATTAGCTATCCTTCTGCAGGCGCCTGCACCAGAATGCATTCCTCTGCCAGTGGCTACAGGGATCGCCACAGGTCAGCGTCCCACATAGATCTTCCGAGTGCTTCCCGTGGCCTTTGTTGCACTTTGCCTTGTATTACAGTTTTGGGTGTAACCAGCCACCCAAGGCAAGGGGCTTTGGTTCCTCCTCCGTGTTTCCCTGAACAGCACTTGGCTCAGGGCCTCTACTTGGAACCAAGTGGGTGCTGTACTCTTGTGTGAAGGATCATTTTTTTGTTCATTTTTATTAAATTTAGTTTTATTGAGATATATTCACATATCATACAGTCATCCATGGTGTAGTCAACTGTTCACAGTACCGTCATATAGTTGTGCATTCATTGTCCCAATCTATCTTTGAACATTTTCCTTATACCAGAAAAAAGTAAAAAGAATAAAAAATAAAAGTAAAAACACCCAAACCATCCCCCATCCAACCCTATTTTTCATTTAGTTTTCGTCCCCATTTTTCTACTCATCCAACCATACACTAGATAAAGGGAGTGTGGTCCACAAGGCTTTCACAGTCTGTGTGAAGGGTCTTGTGTGAGGGAACAGTCTTGTGAGTTGTGGGGCTGATTTCTAAGGATTAAATATTTTGATCATTCTCCTGGTCACTGGAGTCTTACTAAATTATGCTGCCTCTAGTTCTGAAGCTGATGTGGTCTCAGAGGTGATGGTTAGAGAACCAATCCTTAATCTTTGGAGGCCAAGAGTCCCTATTCCTCCAAGAAGCTGATGGATTACTTTAATGGACCATAAAAGTCACAAACAAGGACTTACTTCATTCTCAACTCCCTCAGCCCTCCAGCCTGAGCTGAGAGTCTGGAGTGTGGCGGCTGAGAGCGTCCTCCTGGTGCTGCTTCTGCTGAAATGGAGGGGATCTGATTTGCCTCATTATGTGCAACCCCTACTTTGGTTCCTGCTGCTGCCACCCCAGGAGCTTCTGTGATAAGCTCAACTTCCAACAGGCAGACCAGCAACTTTGATCAAGACACAGCTGCCAGCGGGGTAGGAGAGCAGGGTGGGGGCAGCCTGTGAGCAGTCTCTGAGATGGGACAGGATATAGAAATGAGAAATGGAAGTTAGAATTTAAATTTGCAGTTGTGTTGATTCACAGATGACAAAGAAAATTAAGAAACTGGAAAAAGAAATGATTGTCTGGCGTACCAAATGGGAAAACAATAAGGCGCTTCTGCAAATGGCTGAAGAGGTGAGCTGGTTTTCTACCACGGAGACACATTCTTCCCTCTCAGGGCGGGGGTGCGTGCTGTGATGGCACCACCAGGGGGGATGGCTCTGGCCAGAGCTGCCCATGGCTGGGGGTGTGAAGTAGAATTTATGAGGGCTCTGCTAACCACGGACTTGCTTCTATAAAGTCTCTTCCACAGTGAGGTATTTAAGCGTCTTACTACCAAATGCATTAGCCCAGGCTTATGTTGGAGACAGCTGCAAAGTACCTGGATGCAGCTTCCTTCTGCAGGACTGGTTTCTTGAACTCCGGCGTGTCCACACTGGCTTGCCAGGCTCCCCTAGGTTTTTGCTTAGGCAGGTCTGGGCTGGGATCTCCAAAGTCTGACAAGCTCCTGCCTGCTGCTGCCACTGGGAGCACAGGCCCCGCCCAGCCACTCTTCTACTGTGACTAACAGTTTTTTCAAAAAGGCAGCAAAGTACTTTTGCCAGTCTTCTTATAAAGCTGAAATGTATTCAGTGCATTTCAATTTGCAATACCAAATTTCACACCTTCAGAAACTTGATAGGGCTAATTTATAACATTTCACAAGAGGAAATGGGGCACATGTAGCAAGAATCTCGTTCTCTAAAACTTGGTAAAACAGAAATCCACTACGTAGAGGGAAAATGAATTCTTCTGTTTTTAATTAGACCCTTCAATTTTATATCAACTGGTCTTTGTGACTGATTCTTTAATTTTCTCAGTATTTCATCAATACAAAGAGTTAAGTAGATGTTGATTTTTTAAAAAGTGTATTATTGTAACATATAACAGCATTCCCCATTTTACCCACGTATATGAGCATAAGTCAGTGAGGTGTTATTTTTAAGAAACATGACAATGTAATTTTGCTGTCCTAGAACAGTATTACTTTAATATCAGTTGAGATACTTACATACATATGTGTGCAGTGAAGCTAGCTAGAAAGTTAGGAGGTTTTTTTAAAAAAAACTGAACTTGTCCAAGAGGTGATAAAGCCAGTAGTTTTTCAGTATGGCTCAGGTTACTTAATTTTGTATACAGTAACCTAATTTGTATTTAATGAGGTTACTTAAATTCTTTTTTCCCCTCCCCTTACAGAAAACTGTCCGTGATAAAGAGTACAAGGCCTTTCAGATAAAACTGGAACGGTTACAGAAGCTGGGCCGAGCTCTTCAAACGGAAAGAAATGAGCTCAGTGAGAAGGTGGAAGTCCTTAGAGAGCAGGTGTCTAGAGAAGCAGCAGGTGTGGGTTTAGCGAGGCCTGTGCTCCAGGCGGGCCCGGCCCTGGCTTCTCACAAGGAGCTGGACACTTCCTCGCAAACAGCCCCAGGGGCTCCCCTTGAAGCAAAGCCCAAGGCAGCCAGTGAAAAAACTGCCGCTCCAAAGACCCTGGCCATGGGCTCTGTCCCAGGTACTGATTCAGTTGACTAAGATGAAGTGTCAGCATTGTTTTGAGAGAGATATTTTGTGTATAACTTTCTCTGTTAGTAGTAAACTACTGGTTTTGTGGTGAAAATTTTCTTACTTTTTCTACCATATCTGTATTTTCTTGAACTACTGGACTTACGTGATACAGGAGGTTGCTTAGTTTTTTGAATAGTTTTAATCGCTCCCTTTTCCCCAGCTGTGTTGCACATCTGCCTCACTGTCCCCCTTCATTGGAATGCATGTGTTCATTGCACTGTCCTTTCTCTTCCCTGCTCCTTGCACATAGTCGTCACTATTAAAATTCCAGTCACGACAGGGCCAACCATTACGAGGGAACTTTGTTCTGAGCATGGTTCCTAAATGTAAAAACATTAATTTAAATTTTCTGCCTGCCATTAATATAATTCAATAAAATAAAATATACAAGATGATTAGTTTTGTCTAATATCCCATTTAAATGCCAAGTAAAAATAAAAGTCTAGTGTTAGATCAGAACCAAGCACAGGATATCTGATTCAAATTAGCTTTTGGGTAATTGTTTGTCACTTGATAAAACTGAGATGGCCACAAGCCTTGAGTCCCACAAAGTTATGCCAGAATATGTATACAAAGATGTCACCTGTAAACAAAATAGTACATACAGTCAAATCGTTGGACAAACACGCTTAATGTTTACGTGACTAAAAAGTCAACAATGCTGCTTTGCTTTCAGGCTAGAACTGATGTGTGGAATTTTTCTACCCAAATGTCTACCACAGAGTATGCTGGTTTTTGTTTGGTTTCAATTTGGGATTTGGGTACTTATTCTCCACCTCCCACAGAAAGGCACCATTCTTCAAAAATTGCTTTTGGCATTTGCAGTCACTTCCAGTCCCTTGTCAGTTTAAGTCAATTAGGGTAAATTCTATGTAGCTTTCAATAGGTGAAGGTCCCTCTGCTGGTTACTTGAAAGACTGATGTTCAACTGTTAGAAGAGTCCCACCAGCAAAATATCCCAGGCTCTTTAAAGTGAATTTTAACTTTGGATCATCCTAACTGAAACTGCTTTCATTTCCAAAACAAAGACTGGAACCAGCATTTTTTCCCCTTTGGGAAAACTTGGTGCAGGGTGGTGTTCAGTAGTCACTATCCTTATTCTTGTGCTTTCACTGTTTCTCATCCCTTTCCTACTGACTTAAACTGTTTTAAAGGGGGGAAAAAAAAACCCAGTATTACCAAGGTCTCTGCACTTGGGGGTGGGGGAAATTTCTAAATTAAGCCTGTAACTTTTGCATTTGTTTCTTAACTTTCCTTTGATTGAGACATGGGTAAATTATACAAATGAGCAATCAGGCTGCACCAATGGTGAAAACTTTGACATACTGTCCCTAGTAAACTTTTGTATTGAAAGACTTTGAAATAGAAAGGTTCTAACCAAACCTGTTAGCACATTCCACTTAGCAAAACCATCAAATTGACACTTCTCAATTGCTCACTGGACTGAAGAAGCCCAAGTTTTCCATCCAGTTAAAAGGGTTTTGTTCTTGTTCAAGTTTTATGTATAAGGTCCTGTTACATTTGTGGTCTAAACTGGGTTGAAAGAATTACAAATTTGTCCATCCACAGATGAGAAACATCTGGACTGGAAGATTAGATCCAAGCTGCCACCATGAGTCATGCTAATCAAGGGCCAGACAGTGGGGAAACGAAATCCAGAGTAGGTTATCTGATTATTCTCTCAAAATGAGGTGAAAACAAAAAGCCCTCCCACAACCTTTCATAACACCCCCCGTTACTAAATGAAATAGACTAATTTCCCTCAGAGGAAATGAAGGTATATATCAGAAATAGAATCTATCTTAAAACTAGTACTAATGATCACATTTCACAAGAACTCTGCTGGATGTACAGCTCTTAACATTTTATTCAGCCAGTTGTGGAGCCCACATCTCTTTGTGGTACTTGTTCTCTGTGGAAGATTGTAAATCTTAAACCTTTGCACATTCTCAAGGGCTTTATAAAACAATGTGATAAACAGTACTTGGCCTACTGCTTACAGCTTACTATGTGTATTTAGCTAGATGCTACCATGGTGTTTAAGAATATGGATTCTGTCTGGGATGTATTCGGTCTCCTTTCAGAATCTCCCTACCATTACCGTTAATAAAAGCAAACGGGACCCTCTAGGGCCACTCTCGTAAAGCAATCCCCTCACCAGCCAGTGTTGTGGCTTTGTAGCACACCCTGTATCTACTGTATTCTAGAACACTCTAATGCTCCTACGCTGACCCAGAAAAGGTTTAAATGTTGAAGTCACTTAAATTGCATTTGTTGCACCATTGTGGAATC
The DNA here is from genome assembly GCF_015220235.1 of Choloepus didactylus. Classification (NCBI taxonomy): domain Eukaryota; kingdom Metazoa; phylum Chordata; class Mammalia; order Pilosa; family Megalonychidae; genus Choloepus; species Choloepus didactylus. The sequence goes on along the minus strand of NW_023637624.1, from coordinate 39,813 downwards.
TTGATTTGTATTATAGTGCGCCAAGGTGTAGAAAAAGCTTGTGTCTTGGCTAATGCACCATTTCATCCTCAGACTTACAGGAGTATATTTCTCAGTCTTGAGACCAGTATTTTTTATTAGTTATGTGTTCAACTGCCTTTATTACACCTGGTTATCACAATTCAATTCTCAGATGTTTCAGAAAAACCTACCTCTCTTCGACTGTAGATGGAAATAACTGTGAAAAAATGGATGCAGATATCTTCTAGTTTGTGCTAAACACACTGCTTTATTTTTACAGCCCACGTCTTTCATGAGGATACGAATTAAGAGGCAGTCTTGTTTTGTTTTTCAAAGACATCTGATAGAGATTTTTCACTAATGTGAACCTGATTTTATCTATTCAATTCTGTAAAGATTAAGTAAATATGTATGAAATTTAATGCCTCCTGTGTATTCTTTTGTTAACCATGACATTGATTATGTAACAATAAAATCCAAAGAGATCTGTTGTAGATAGATAGCTGGTTTCTCAGGTCTTAACAAGTTTAATTATTTTAAAACTTTAAAAAGGAGTGTGGGGCTAATCATTCTGAGTGGGTGGCAGAAATCTCAGTTTATGCAGTCAGACCTCTGTTGGTACCTTTTTTGCCTGTAAAATGGATGATTCTAGAAGAATTCTGCAGTGGGATTTCTGCTGAGGCTTTAAAAAACTACAAGGATTCTGAGTTTTCTCCAGTCTCCTGCCTTAGCATACCCCAGTCTACCTGTTTGCATAAAAAGGGATACTTGTATATAGGAAATGACTGACTTGGTGATGAGCGAAAGGTGTTTAATCATCCATGTAAGAGGTCAGGGAAAGTTTCTCTGTAAAGAGTGAAGTATTTAGGCCTTCTAGGCCACAGAAGGTAGAGACCTTTAAAAAACTTTAAAAACCTTTCCTAGCTGGCAGGCTGTACAAGAACAGACCTTTGCTGGTCCCCACTACTGGGAAAGCACAAAAAGGATATGGGTCCAATGATGCATAAGTTAAAGTAGTTCTAGGTTTACAAGTCTATCACCCATAAAATACACCTAGCTTCTTCCCTACCTTTGGATGAGGAAGATGCTTGTCATGTACCCTGGAAAGAGAAATTCAATACATTCTCAATGTGCATGTATTAACAGTTTCTTCCCTTTCAAAATGAGGCAGGTAAGAAATTGGAGACTGCAGGATTTACCCATTTCTATTCAAGAACCGGGACGGACATGTGTGCACGCACACACACAGCTACTGTGCTCCTCAAAGAATAAAACAAAATTTATTTTAAAACTTTTATTTCTGCAAAGCCAATTGAGGTGTTGGAGGGAAAGGGGGTAAAAGTTATTCTTGCATATCTGGGAACAGCAAGCACTTAGTTGGAGAAAACAGGGACTTAAATCAGTTGAATCAAAGGCAGTACCCTGCTACTTGTATTTTAAAACGATGTTCTTTCTTAAGCAACATTCCTTCCTCCCCTAATAGCTACAATATGATACAGACAGTACGCAATAGCTCACTTGAAAGTGCTAGAATCAGAGGATAAAGAATGCCATATGCCATCCCAGTTATATTTCCTACTATACAATGCCTTTTGGGTGCTTGGTAAGTCAAGCATTCGTGTGGCATTACATTCAATAGAAAACCCCTCTCATACTTTGGGTTTAAGATCCTTGCCCCTCCAGTTCTGACGCCGTGACATCTGACTCTCCATCATTGTAAATATTTTCAGCCTGGAGAGGAACAACCAAATAAATTTGTAGGTAAATCTGTGGTTTTTATAACGTCATCTAAAAATAGCATTTAATAATTCTATCTGACCAGGCTTTAAGATTCAATGACTGGTGTGTTTCAGTTTTGGAAATTAAATGTGGACACATTTTTTGGGTAATTTATTTCCTGGTTTCATTTTGTCTTCCCCCCAGACCTTATTTATACCTAGCCACTAATGCACGACTATCATTTCAATTATATATTGTTCATAAAGGGTGTTTTCCAAAAGCAGTTTCAAGCATCATTCAGAGTGGTTGTCCTCATGTTTATGAAACATCTAAATACCTTAGAATGCCAAGTACTTTGTGCTCATCAGAGAACCGAATCTTCTATGAGTGCCTTGACATTTTGCTCCTGTGTCCTTCATGCCTGTGACACAGCAGACCCTGGTCACAGTGCAGTGATGCTGAGACACCACTTGATGACTATTGCAACAATCATGAAAATCGGAGCAGAAGATGCATCGTCATCTTTGTATTTATATAGATGTGTGTAGAGATTTCCCCCAACCCAACAGGTGACAGAAATAATGGATAAAGCCCTGGATTGAACTCAAGACTCTGTTAAAATGGAAAAAGTTCTTTTAAACTGTTTCCTTTCTCTAAATACTTGGTTTAATATGCACCTAAATATCTGAAATACTTTTGCTACCTTAACATTAGCCATAAATCTCTTCTTTCCAAGATAGTCATTTAGGAGAAAAAATATTTTAGCTCACCATCTGCCATATTTGCATGATGTTATCCTCTGACACCGAGCAAATAACCCAAGGCTCATTGGGGTTCCAACTGAAATCTGGTATTTTGGCGGTGTGTCCTCCATGAATGAACTGTTCTTATTATACTGTCTGCTCCCATTTATATGGAACATCCAGAATAGGGGAACTGAGACACAGAAAGCAGACTGATGGTTGCCAGGGACTGGTGGAATGGGAGGATGGGGGCAGGGGGAAACAGAGTTTCTTTTTGAGGTGATGGAAACATTCTAAAAAACTGATCTGTGGTGATGGCTGCACAACCCTGACTACACTAAAAATCACTGAATTGTAGACTTTAAATGGGTAAATTGTACAGTATATGAATTATGTCTTAATAATGCTGTCACCAAATACATAAAAAAATAAACATATTACTACACATTATTTTCCAGGCACTCAAATTACCCTTAAGTGAAACACTGTAAAAATCTACTGGGCCTCTAATTTACCATTTTCAGTACATGTCATAAACAATCACACTAACCTCCAAGCCCTCCATTTTGCAGTCATCCTTGAGCTAGAATTTAAAGTTCTAACTAATTCTCAACACAAAAGGACCAATTACAAATAATCCCATCTGCATATGACATTTCATTTTGTGTAAGAAAGCCAATATATACCAGGAGTTCTGGAGGTCCATCTTCTGCATCTTCTGCTGATTGCTCTTCTCCAATTTTACTAAGGAAGGACACAATGCTTTCAATTATTGACATTCTTGTAGCATGAATATACGCAAAACCATTCAGTCCAGAGAGCTTATCTTAAAACACATTCACACCCACTAACTCTAAAAACAACTACTGCTATTCAAGTAAGGTTTTTATATGAATGATTTGGTGGAAGATGTGATGTTTACTTTCTCTAAATGTGAAGAGAGCTGTTTATAACTGAAGCTGCAGAATGGGGAACTTATTAATAACAAATATTAGCTTAAGATCTGTTCAATATTTTACCTGCGTTGTCTACTGCATTACAATTAAAAGCTGAGTATATAAAATATCTAAACAAGAACTGATACAGAGCTCCTATGCTTCACTGTTAATCAAAGCCTTTTCCATAAAGCAGTAAAATACAATTACACATCAGTATTACAGATCTGTTCAAAGATATGGCAACAAAACATGCAACTTTAAGTAATATAAACCAAGGAAAAGTTTTTAGTTTTATTTTCCTTCTCTTAAAAACTTCAGTTTGTAGAATTTGCTAGCAGTCCCACAGTGAAATGACTCCTAATCAAAATTACACACCAATATCACAGCCCTATCTTTTATCTAGTTTGCTACCAGACTGTGTGCTAGTAATACCTGCTGAAAAAAGCCAAAATACAGAGCCTTTCAAAAGACAGACATTTTTTTCGTTCCCATAAAACTAATCAAACAAACCCAAACATGTAGGATTGCTAAATAATTCCAGGCATGAGACTTCCAAAGTTTACTACAACTAACTACATTTTTGTGTTTTAGGTTTTTTATTTTACTACCAAAATTGTTCACAAATAAGAGAGGCAGAATATGCTCAAATATTTGCTTTCAAAATTCCCCCACTTTTAAGTATCCATCAGGGCCAGAGTTTGTTCCATGAAAACTCTGAACATTAGGTGTTTAGAAGTTTCATAATACTAGAATTTTATTTTTATGTCTCTGTTACATACAGTGAAGGATGGGCCTGCTATCTGTGTAATTAAGGCAGCCTTGGTTTTAATACACTGAATTTATTCCACCTCAAAGCAACAGCTTTAATACAAGTAGGAAATAAATTATTTTTTGATAATCTAATGATTTAAACTTAAGGTGATGGCATCTTCTGGAGAAGTTTATTACTGAGCAACTCTATTAATGGCTCTAAAGGCCCGGACAAAAAAAGGAAAGGCACCTGCAATTCTTAGAATATCAACTCTGAAGTCAAGGGATTTTTAAGAAATTGGGAGAAAATCTGTTATACAGAATAAGTCTCCAGAAGAACATAAGCTCTATGACAGCATGGGCCATGCTTATCTCGTTCACAAGTGTTCCCAGTTGTTACACAACCCACAGCAGGAGCTTCTATCTGCTGAATGAACACACAGAAGAGCAACTGTACAGAAACTCTGAGAAAGGATAGTCCAGGCGGTGTACTGTCAGACCCAATGAAACATGAGCTGCTAGCATCTTCCTCCTTTTCTAGAGCAAGAGTGTTTTAAATAAAATCATTTGGATGTTAAAACACACACACACACACACACTTCATGCCTGAATATTAAAAGAAAAGCAAAACTGACAACATTTATTTTACTATTTGCTGATTCAACAATTTATATTAATAGAGCCAAGACACTTCAGGGAAATTATTTTAATATCAGGTTTATTAAAGTGGTGTTAACAAATTGCTCTCCTCAATTTATGATCATGTAATCTTCTGATTAGGAGATTCAATTTATGCTTTATTTTGTCACTGGATTCTGAGTTACTTTAAATCCCACACACTGAGACGGCGATCAGTACCGCTTGAAGCCAAAATAGTTTCATTATGCGGACACCAGTGGACCTAGCAATACATATTTTGAAATGTATTTTAAAAAGAATCACCTATTCCTAGATTTGTGGATACTATTCTAATCTTTGAGATTTTCCCACCTCCTGTTCTGTATCCTCTCCTTGGCCCACAGCCCCATCCCCCACCCCCTCCTAACCTTTAAGTGCTCTTAAATGGACTAGCTCCTGGGCCCACCTTCTATGCATGTCACTTTCCAGTATGGCAGGCATCAGTTAGTGGTCCCAATAAACTTAATTCATCCCCATAACCATCCCAGAGGCTTTTAAGTTTTCATGAGCATCTATCTTACACTAAGCAAATCTCTATTTTAAACCGTGTACAAGAGAGCTTATCTTTTTACACGTCAACCCATACAGCCAGCATACCTTAACTGAAGAACCTTGGATTTTCACTATTTAAACATCCTATTTTGCAAGCCTTTTTTAAAAAAAAATTTTTGAACTAACATCCTCTCAAAAAGATTCAAATGATCACCCACTAGTTTACTCATATAGAGCAAAAAGGAGCTTTTTAAAAATACAATGTCCCATCCCCAACCATATAATATGAAAGAAATGCTTAAAAATCTGATATACAAAGAAGTGTTACATACCTGGAAAATTTCATCTTTATGAGACTCAAAGGTGTGTAGTTTTAATTTTAAATTACGCAGATCCCATAAAGCTACAGTCTGAGGAAAATAAATCAAAATGAATTCATTCCACACTTCACATAATTTTTAACTATCTAATTAGAGACAACTGGGTTTGTAAGCACCAAATATGCAAAAATTTAGAAACCTTATCCGCAGAGCCAGTTGCTAGAATGAACTCGCTGTAGGGATTGAATGACAGACAGTTGACCTCGGCTGCGTGAGTGTCCACCAAGTGGCTTGGCTTGGAGGTGGTGTTGGACCTGGTCCCATCTAAAACACAAAGACACAAAGCCAGCATACCCCGAGGACGCTTGGATTCCACCCGCTTATTCCACACTCCTGGTTCGGTCCTCACTCCACATCTGCCATTTTCTCGGTGAGGATCCCCCTTAACAGAGACACCAGACCAGCAGAGAACTAGAAAGTAGGTCTTTCCAACCATGAAATGATCAATTCTAAACCTAATGAGAATGAACTAGGGCTTTTATTTCTGGTTTCTCTTTTATTAGATTTCTTAGTCATGAACTATTTTAAGAATACACTAAAGGACAATGTAGAGAATAATGTAACAAACTGATACCTAAAACCTAGGCTGGTCAAATTTCAATATTTTGCCATAATATGCCTCAGGTATTTTCCAACATCAAAAAGCATTACAGTGGTTGAATGAGCCCTGCCACCACGCCGATCGGATTGTTTTTTTCTCTTCCTCCAACTGAAGTCACTCTGATCCCAATTTTGGTATTTACCACTACCAAGAATGCTTCTTCACATTCATTTCTGTTTTTCTTTCTTTTTTAAAATAAGAAACAATTGTGTTTATTCATCTCGCCCAGTAATCATATGTAAAAAGCCATTACAAACATATGTGCAGTTGATAATATATTAATTAGACCTCTACAAAGCTGTTTTTCTTTTAAAGTTAATGCTACAACTTAAGACATCAAACCACAGTCTCCAACAATCACTGATGGTTATTCGGGACACCCATCCAACAAAATTCTGAGGAATTTTCCACCTTACATCATAAGTTTCTGATCATCAGCAACAGATCCAAACAGTGACTCATGGAGCAGATGCCAGGCCACATCTACCACAGCAGAGTGGCCAGTAAAGATTGCTTTAGCATCCACAATTTTGCCTTCCTTTGGTCCTGCATTTATATCCCACAGACAGACAGTCTGAAGAAGGAAAACAACAACAACAAAAAATACAATAAAACTTATGAGAATGAATTTAAATACTAGCATCTTAATTAAAACATTTTCATTAAAATAAAAATAAAACTAGATAACTACATAGAAAAGTTATAGCTATATGGCTAGTTAGAAATAAACATAAGGGAGCGAAATATAAACAAAAGTGAAACTTCCCAAACAGAATCAAGTGTGTCTGGGTGTAGCCTCCATGACCTACTTTGCAGAGGGCAAAGAAACTACCCTGAAGTGGGGGAACCCTTCATGGTGGCAGGCAAAGGACATGGGGTTCCGAGTTTCTACTTCCATCCAGCCAAGTACTCCAAAGTCATTCAAATGACAAATCACCAAGAGCCAGGTGCTCAGTATCTACTGAACAGTACGAATCCTTACAATTCATACTGAGTTGGAAAGAACCAAAACTATAGAAATTAATAGTCTTCTTAAAAAGAAAAACCCTTTTGGGCAAAGTCTCTCACTTGCCAGCAGAAACCATTGCAGGCATCTGGAGACTGGCAACAGCTGAGTGACCCTGGGCCAGAAACTCACACTAGACTACGCCGAGAGGCCAAAGCTCCCAGGCTGCATACAGACCCCCATGGCGTGCTCCCGGCAATGTCAGCAAAGCCCAAGAAGAGGCAAGAGGGCCCTCTGCCGGCCTCAGAGACCAGAGCGGCCCACACATTGTGAGGTTTCCACCTTCTCTTGGCATCCCATCACAAAAAAGTTAGGAGGGTTTTTATGAAAACATATTGCAAGCAATGATTCTCACCCAATGGTTTCAAATAAGAGGCAATTCCATTAAGGCACATTAGCACTAATTAGAATTCCACTGATACTGGTATGGGTTTCATCTCTTTTAAAATTACTCTCTCATCTCAAAGGGTTTCTGTAACAAAGCTTCTTCCCAGTAATAGCTACCTTCCCAGTAACAAAAAATAATTTTATACATGGCACATGCCCTTCATCTCTGTTGTAACTTTCACACTCAGGCAATTTACATCCTCTTCCCATCTCTCTCCCCTGCTTCTCACACCTCAGGAGACTGGGAAGACAGCAGGAGGCCTGGTCCGTGGGCAGCCTTTGTGCCTCTGCTAAGTGTCAGCTATTATTATCATTAGCACCTTCCTGCCTTCTACAGGTTATTTCCATAGGCTTCTGATAGAGCTCACCTTCCCTACTGGGAACCTCTACCACAGGCAGATCCCTGCACCCTGGCCCTCCTGCCTCCCACGCAGCTGGGCTGCAGGAACCCACCACCAGCTCCATCAGGCAGACCAGGACTTTCAACTGTGAACAGCACCAGGGAAAAATCTGTTCTGATGGGGCGGCACCCCTTCCAGGGGTAACAAGAATGTCGTCACTGGTCTGATTTTACGGCATGATGTGGGTGGTCATGGATCTGGCCTCTTGTTTTCCAGGCAGTTTTCCAAGCTTCGTTCCTGAGCTATCACAGTGGTGGGAAGAGCTACCCTACCCAATGCCCTTCAAAAAACTCCCTTTCTGTTCATATCAGCCAGAGTCAGTTTTGGTTACTTACAACTAAAGAGCCTTGATTTAGGGCAATTATCTGTTCTGAATACTTCAAACAGCTTAACGCATAATCAACAAAAATACAAAAATATAAAGGAGGACTGCCATGTGACAAACCCTGTTCTAAGCACTGGGGATATGGTAATAGAAAAGACGAGGGAACCTACTCTTGTGAAGCTCACATAGAATGTTAACTGAGACCAAGTTACATGAGCTGAAGTCTACTCTGCTTTCAGGCAGAATCATAACACACGCTGTTTGCTTGAAGCATGGGATCCATGAGAGAAGACAGCGGGTGGTTAACAGTGAGACTGCTACAAACCACTGATCAATGATAAGTGAACAATACCACTTTGTATTTGGGTGGTACTTTTGTTAAAATATTTTATTCATTAAGGGTGCCAAGGCAATTCAACAGTCTTTTCAATACATGGTGCTGGGAAAACAGGATACCACCTGCAAAAGAATGAAGTCAGATCCCTACCTCACACCATATACAAAAATGTACTCAAAATGGATCAACAGCCTAAATATAAGAGCTAAAACCATAAAACTTTAAGTTTTTTAGATTTGACACCAGAAGCACAGAAGAAAAAATAAAATGTAGACTTCATCAAAATTAAGCTTTTGTGCTTCAAAGGATACCATCAACAAAGTGAAAAGACAACCCACAGAATGGGAGAAAATGTTTGAAAATCACATATCTGACAAGGGACTCAATCATAAAAAGACAACCCAATTTAAAAACAGACATAGAATCTCAATAGAAATTTCTCTGAAGATATACCAATGGCCAATAAGCACATGAAAAGATGTTTCACATTTGTCATCATTAGGGAAATGCAAATCAAAACTACAACAAGATACCACTTCACACACACTAGAATGGCTATAATCAAAAAGACAATTAACAAGTGATGAAGAGGGTGTGGAGAAACTGGAGCCCTCACTCACTGGTGATGGGGATTTAAAATTGTGCAACCACTTTGGAAAGCAGTTTGGCAGTTCTTCACAATGTTAAGCAATAGTGTTACCACATGACCCAACAATACCACTCAAAGACATATAACCAAGAGAAATAAAAACATGCCTACACAATAACTTGCACATAAATGTTCAGAGCAGTATTTACAATAGCCAAAAAGTGGAAACAACTCAAATGTCCATCAACTGATGAACGGATAAATAAAATAGTCTATCCATACAATGGATTATAATTCGGCAGTAAAAAGGAACGGAGTACTGATACATGCTACAAGGATGAACCCTGAAAGTATTAATGCTAATGGAAAGAAACCAGAAAGAAAAAGCCACACACTGTATAATTCCATTTACATAAAATATCCAGAATAGGCAAATCCTTAAGAGGCAGAAAGCATATTAGTAGTTTTTAGGGGCTGGGGAGAGGTGGAATGGGGTGGGTCTGCTAATGGATAAATAAGTTTCTCTTTGGGACATCTGATGAAGAAAATGGTCTGGAATTAGACAGTGGGTACATTAACAATATACTAATCTACTAAAAACCACTGAACTGTACACTTAAAAAATGGTTTATATTAATCTAGCCCTAAACACTCCGTAGACTTTCCATTATAAGGCCCTAGAGATCATCTTTTATATAATGGGGTGCCTTTGGCCTACCCTCCCTCCATTCTAAGGCTGCTTCAAAAGAACTGTGCAGAATCCCAAGGCTCCACTGGGCAGTTTAAAAAAACTATTGCTCTAAATCCTATGAAAATATTCTCACAATAATCTGCAGTCTCATGTCAGGAAACCTTTCATCTATATAGTGCTCCTCACTGTGGAGCTGTCCATGACATTTTCTTTAACTCTCAGGATGTAAGTAGATTAGGAAGAACACGTTTCTCACACGGTCATCAGATGCACTTAGGAGATGTCCACTCAAATTAGAATTCCAGGAAAGACCATAGCCTTCCTTCTGGTGACCTCTTAACCTAAAATCAGGATTACATTCTCTGCTTGGGTCTAAGAAAAAAAGAAATACATCAAACATTAAGTTATCTCTTTATTAGAACTGGCAAGAGCAAATTCTCACTCCTTCATTGAGTGTGCCATAACATTTACTGCAATGTCTGGAAAAGCAATGTACATGAATAAGGACCTGGTCTGACCTGTTATTGCTATGAAAAGCTGTTCTTTGTTCTTCGTTTTAAATACTCAATTGCAAACCAGTCTCATGACCATCAAATGACTGGTTTCACTGGAAAACCTAATACTATGTCCAACACAAAATTACTGACAACTATAGCTAGCTATCTAATACATTTGGGTGGTGGCAACTTCCCTCCACAGGTCAATTTTTAGAAATATTGTTGCAAGGTAAGAGTGAACCAAGCAGGTCTGGTTGCTCAGTCCTTGCAAGTCTCAAGGGTAGCCTGCAACCACCAATGACCCTTGGCCAAGCCCTAGGAATGTTCTTTGTATCACTGATCAATGAAATTGGGTACACCTGGAGCAGTGGGGCATGCTGTCGCAGCTCACCAAAACTTGTCAGAATCATTTAGTAAAATTCATGAAACAGCTAGTAGCTGGTTTCATCACTGGAATCCTGAGTTTTGGTTACCATAGCTAGTCACATAGCAGGATATGTCTACGTGACCAGACCTCCATAAAACCCCAGACTCTGAGACGCAAACAGGCTTCCCTGGACAGAGGCATTCATTTAGCCCATGTCTCTGCAGTTCACTGCTAGAGAGAATGCAAGTTATATGTGGCCCTGGGGCACAGAGACTCAGAAGCCTGTGCTCCACCAATCTGGACTTTGCTTGATGTTTATCTTTTTCTTATTGCTTTTGCCCTGTGTCCTTTGTTTAAAAACAACAACAACAAACACCTTAGCTATTGCGTATAACCTGCTGTTAAGTCCGTCTGGTGAATCACCACACTTGAGGGTGGTTGAGGGACCACTGAAACAATTTTAAACCTTTAGAAATCACAGCGTATACTACTTCGAATGGTTTTACAAAATACTACCATTTTGAAGCAAGAAAAAGCTCAAGTAACAGCCTGACTTTATTATTCCATACCTGGCTTAGCAGGGTGCTTTGTATAGTCAAAAACCAACACGTCAGAAGATGGTGTTTTTGTAGCAATAATGTGAGGATTCTGTGGCATGTAACGAGCACAGTTTACTTCTCCTTCATGGTTAATTTTAATCTCGCATTCAATTTTTCCTGTTACAGAACCAAAGCCACCAAATTCTAACGTGAGGAGAAAGAAACACATACTACTTAGGATTAAAATTTACAACTCAATTCAATCAAACCAACAGATTTTAAGCTAACAGTAACAAACTGACCAGAGAAAGAGAAAACACAAAAAATACTTGTAATTAATTTATTCTTGAAGCCCATTTGCACTGAAGAATACTGACAACATTTCACGCAAGTCAAGTCAGCTGTACTTGTATGTAGAATTTTGTTCTGCTTTAGGAGGAAAAAACTGGCATCTTTCACTTGTAAAAATGATGTAGTTATTTAACAACGTTTCAGATAACCACATAATAAACACTCCAACTAGCTTTTATAGTTCAACTACAACTCATTTGAAAGCACTGCACTGAATTAGCATCTTATTTTAGGTTTCATCTGAACAGGAAAGGTTTTCACAACCACTCCTTGAGTGTCAAGTCAGAAACATCCTCAGACCAGAAATCCATGCTAACCCCATCCAACCCCAGCACACACACTCACATGCTGGTTCTGCTAGTATCCATGGTTTAACTGCTAGTGGAGTGCCAAAGCTAAACAAGGGGGCTAAACTCTCAATCTGATGTGTGAATACAACTGCAGTTTTAATGTAGTAATGATAATAAAAAATAGGCCTTGGCAAAGTGATGAAGTGCACAAAAAATATGATAATTTCTGAAAACCAACAAGATGTTAGCAGAAAGAGTAACAGTAGACAACATCTAAGCTGACAGAGCAATTAAGAACATTTTCTTTTTTTGCTCACAGATAAAAACTTGAATTGGCTGCTGACACTTAACAAGTTAGGCAGTTTTGCATTATAATTATTTCTTCCTGACCTCAACTGCCTCTTCTTCACACATTACTTTTTAGCTCACCCTGTGTCTCAGGTCAGAAATAGCAAACTCAAATGCCAAATGGAGCCAGGCAGCTAACAAGTAAAGCAGATGGGCTAAGGCCTGGAGAAAACAGACCTCTCCTAAATGGTAAGTCAGCCATTTCTCAGTTCTGGCCAGCTCTTGCTATGTGGGAATGCATTAAGACCACTGACTCCCATGCCTTAACATCAGCACCTAGTCATTCTCTTCTGTGACAAACACAGCTTACTATTTCAATGTGGCTGAAAATCATAACCCATTCCACACAACTACTCCACCCACTACTCACACAACCATATGCAACCACCCATTTCCCTCTCAGCACTTACCTTTTGCATCGTGGCAATGAAAGATGTGCATCTCAGCCTTCCTCAGATCGCCTGCCTTGATCCTATCACTTCCTACCTCCTGTGAAACCCTGTTCCATTCCTGCCCCTGCTTTTACTTCCAACATCCCATCTCATAGACTTCACTAGTTCTAACCCTTCTGCTACAAAGATACTCAGGTTTCCCAATTTATTTTGCTAAAACAACCTTAACAGCTGTAAAAAAAAAAAAAATTGGGCTTCCAGGTAAGATTCAGTTTGAACACAGGGCTCCGAGTTCTCAAAGTTAAAAAAAAAACCCTCCACTGTCTAATGACAGTAATGGTACCCACTAAAAAATACCAGTATCATAAGTAAAAATTTTAAAAGGTGTTGACTGAATTGTTTCTGCCACTCGTTAGAATGCAATACACTGGACATGTAACTTCATTTGAAGTATCCATAATTTATGTATGGAGACTGAATGTTAAACTGAAAGTCCAGTAAGTACATATATTACAAGACTAAAAGCCATTTTAAATATTCTGATTGTAACAACATTTGCAGAAATAATGTATAAGGTTGACAACAACCCCAAACACTGCCAAGGTTGTGGGGGAATGGACTGTAGACTGTGGGAAGTGGTAAACTGGGTAATTCACTTTGGAGAATATTTTTATATTATTTTGACAATGAACATACCAATAACTCAGCAATTCCACCACACTAGATAAAACTCTCCCTGAGGTGTTCAAGAAGAGGACATGTAAAGGATATTCACTGCTGCACTGTTAGTAAGAGGAAAAGAAGCAGATACAATCCAACTGTTCCTTGGTAAGAGAACAGACAAACTAAGGTTTAATCAAAACGGAATACTATACAGCAGTTAAAAGAATGAGAAAGGTGTCTACATGGTATATATACATATAAAAAAACAATGCTGAATGAAAAAATGCAAGCTGCCCAACAATATTATACACATTTAGTACCATTTAAGTAGGAAAAATGAAAATGACACTAACTTCAGAATAGTGATTAACTCTGCAGAGGAAAGCTACAGGGAGGAAGGGGGTAGCAGGTAGTGGGGCTTTAGCTATAATGCAATTATTTTATTTTCAATAAGGAAAATACAAAAGCAAATATTGCAAAGTGTTCGTATCTATTAAACCATCTGAGGGTGTGAGGAGAGCGTTAACACAGCAGGTCTGCTTGCTTAGTCCTTGTGTCTCCGAGGGACACTGGAACCATGATTCACCCTTGGCCAATTTCTGGGAACATGAACCTCAGAATTTCTTTACGTCACTGATGGACTGAAGATTTTGTGGTGTACACCTGGAGCAACGGACCGTGCTGTACCCGTTGGTCAGGGTTGCTCTGCACAAACACCAAGACTGCTAATGGGCACCTGGTTTCATTACTGGGTCCCAGAGGTTTTGGTTGCCATAGCTACCTGTCAGCGAGATGTGCCTACGCAACTAGTAGCCCTCACTTCCCTGAAAGCCTGGGACCCTGAGCCTCAAATGGGTTTCCCTAGGGAAAGATATCCCACACGTCCTTGCGGTTTGTGCCAGAGAAAAAGCACATCCTGTGCACATGGCTTTGGATGAGGCCTGGGCCAGACCTCCTTGTACTTATCGATGTGTATCTTTTTTCTGCTGCTTCTGTTCTGTATCCTTTGCCATAACAAATTTTAGCCAAGAGTATAATTTGTTATTGAATATTCTGAATCCATCTAGCAAAATCACCAAACTTGGAGGAGCTGTGGTAGTATCAGAACAGGGGGGGTAATGTGTGTCTGACACTCCTACCTCCAACAAAAAGAAAGAAAAGCTAATAGCTTCCATAATTAACTTTTCTACTACACTACCTCCTACTCCCCCCCAAAAAATCCATTAACTGTTTAGTGCATATGCCCTCAGATTTTTAATATGCTTTTATCAACACATATTATTACTTTTACCAAAATGGAGTATTGTAATTATACATAGTAATCATTCACTTAATTTATTTTGGATCTTTCCATTCCAGTGCAAATAATTTTACCTCACTCTCACTGACTGATGAACAGTGTTTCAAACATACCATAATGTATTTAACCAATTCCCTTTGAAGCAACATCTGGGTTGCTTAGGTTGATCCTAATTTTTCAGTCCTGCAAATAAAGCTGTTGTGAAATCCTCATGCACATATGGATGAGTAACTCTAAGATAAATTCTTAGACGTTAAACTGCTGGGCCAAAAGATATTAGTATAAAGCTTTAAAAGCACGTGCTTAAAAAGAGACATACACCCTTTGACACTGGTATTGGAATATATGGTATACCTACCACCCTTGTCACTGTCACAATGGGAAGCATCAAACTGTGCATCATCATTCGGAATATGTACTCGAGCCACCACCAAATGATTCTGCTCATCAGATGTGTGAGTCCCCAGAACTAGCCAATGAAGAGCATAATCCTTTCCTTCTGGTCTGTTTTAAGAAAGAAAACTAAGTCACACTGATTCTACAAGAAATCTCCGGGAGCTAACAAATTCAGTCTAGTCTTCCTAAAGCACACCAAAATTTCTTTAACATATATAGAGAGAGCATCAACTATGCACCAGCACTCTGCCCCCCCGGCCACGAAGTTACCAGCTTTACAACCCCCACCTGTCCAAATGTAAGGAACTGTTCTAATAACATGCAGAGGGCTTGCTTCTTTCCTCAAAGAGCCATCTTCCTCTGCCTCCATGTACCAGTGGGAACAGTCTTTTCTAGAGCAGCACTCTGGGGCAGGTAGGTCCAACTCAGTAAACACATACCAACTCATCTACAAAGCAGTCCATTCACAGATCCCCACACTAATAAAACACAATGTCATGCCTATAAAATGTCTTCTGCCCATAGTCCCATTTTATTAAATTAAACACTAGATGTTTCTGATTTCCCAGTAAGAGGCAATAAGGTAGAATAGAAAGAATAAAGAGTTTAAATCCTGGTTCAGACTAAAAATCAGTTGTATGTAATTAGTTGAATCATAACTTTCTTGTGGGCCTCAGTCTCTTCACTTAATAGTGTCTAAAGTTTATGAAATGGGGGCTCCTTGATTTTCTTGAGGGGGTCTCTGTTCTCTCATTCTGTGATTCACAAAGAGGTGGAAGAACCTGCTAATGCCTCTTGGCACCCTGGGCCAATCAGTAATTTTTGCATCATTATGTATCTACAGGGGTTTCCTATTTGTATTACCATGAGGAGCAATTTTTAACTGTGCTCCACAGTCCCAAACTTTGAGAGGAGGGCCATTTATCTGTTTGTTTCTAAGTTTTGTTGTTCAAAGGATTCTGCGGTTTAAAAAAATAGGTTTGGAGATTACTTGTAGGATATACTTTAACAATAACTGAAAAACACAAGACAAAATTTAACCAAGCTAAGATGTGGCTTAAGGTAAAAAGAACAACAAAAGCACACACAACCCTAAGAACAAAATAGGGCAAACATGGCTAAGCAACAGCAACTTGTTTGAAAAGACAGCGGTCTTAGTTGATGCATGCTCAGTAGATTACAAATATGATGTGGCTAACAAAAAAGGTAATTCACCTCAGATGGTCTTGAGAGGGAGTGAGCATGCATGCATGTACTCATTTCTAACCGGTAAAGTCATTTAGAAAATAAGGCTCTAAGCAATGTACTTTAGGAAAGATTACATGAAATGAAGTATCTATAGAAAGGGAACTTAAACGTATCATATGAGAAACAGTGAAAAAAACAGGAATGCTGGAGAGAAAGGAGCAATGCTACCACACACAATGTTAGGACTGATATAAAAGGAAGGAAGGGACTTTTGTGGGGGGGGGAGGTTTAAGCAGTATACAAAGACCAACAGATAAAAGTTACAGGTAAACACATCATTCATCACAGAAATTTTCCAGGGAGCACTGTCCCAAGAAGAACGTGGGACAGTGGAGGATCTTAAAAAATTCCTCGACTCTCATAAAATTCTATGAAACATTTCTCCTGATTTGATCATCATATAAGGATTGTTCTCTTCACTACAAATCCATTCACCTCCATCATTAACACAGGCCTACTTTCTAAACTAATCAATAGGAAACTATTTTCCTCCAACACTGGATGCACCTAAAAGCTGCAGAAACACTAATTGTAAAAGAAAAAGCTTGTCCCTTTTTCAGTGCCAGAATCCTTTGACCTAGTGACTCCACTGCTAGGAAATTCACTCAACGATGAAAGAAGTGTGTTTTATTACATGATTATTCTCAGCAGCCCCGTTCATAGTCATAAGACTGAAAACAACCACCTAAATACCCATCAATCAATAAGGAACTGGTGCCATAAAATTATAATATAACCATAAATAGAATTCTATGAAGTTCTTAAAAAGAGCAAAGCATATTCAAGCATGCTGACAGGAAAAAATCTCCAATATGTATAAAAACTCTTCATGAAAAGTCACATGAACAACTTGCTACCATAAAAAAGGTAGACAGGAGACACATATGCACTTACCTATGCTAGTAAGATGGATAAGAAATTGAAACCAGTTGTTTCTGCCCTGGGGAAGGGAACTGGGAGAATACACAATGTGGAAAGGGGACTTACTTTTTACTCTATACACTTGTGTATTTCTGAATTTGAAAGATTACAAAAGCCCTTGAGGTGGAAACCAAGTCTCAATATATTTATTGAGAAATTATTTAACAAGAGATATGAAACAATCACCTACGAATCTTAAAAAATAAAAAAATTTAAAAAACCACATCAATTATTTGGACAATTACCTAACTGAATTTAAGAATATCAGCTCAGAATTCAAGTAACAGGAAGCATATTGCATGTAGACAGAAGAAAGGCCCATGAGATGGAGTAGGGTCTAGTTCCTCAAAGACAGTTAAGTGTAGCCCACATTTCTACCGTTCTGCTACTGATAAAACACAATCACACTCCCTCCATACCCCAGACAGAACCCTGCAAAAGCACCCCAGAGCAGTCCTCAACATCCAAGAATGCAGGCTGGCTGGCATTTTCTTGCATTCCCAGAGCCACTGCACTTCCCACAATCAGATCCCACAACCTCTTTGTGTGCAAAGAACACCCGGAATATGTAATGTAGTTAAAGCATTTTCTGGTAAGTTCCTAAGTGTGACTATAAACAGCAATCTGTCTGGGCCCAGAGGAACATATAGGTCTATTATCTTTAAAACCTTTAAGGCAAACACCACTATAGGTAATGTTCAAAAAGAATTTTAGTTAGCTGTTATCACTGAAATAGAGGTATTTCCACCCTAAGAAAGGGAAGGGAAAGGAATGGAAGAATCAGCATCAGCCACCACTTTAAGCTTACCGGGTGCTTACTACGTGGCAGGCCTTCAACAGGGATGATCTTATTTCACTTTCTCAAGTGTAGGTGGTCAGTCCTACCAACCTGTCCATTTACAGACCAGACAACGTGGAGACAGAGACTGAACATCCTTCCTAGGTCACAAAGCAGGAGCAGTGTCCAAACCCAGGTGTCTAAACTGAAAGCCCCCTGCTTTTCCTACAATGTCACAGGTCAAAAAGAGCCAAGGGAATGTAAATTAAGTTGTGAAAAAGTTTTTAATTTGCGTAACAGGAAGACAGAATCAAATCCACAAGACGCTCCAAACCAGAATCTAAATACCCTTAAATATATGATGCTCAATCTATTGTAGAAATCTACCCGTGTTTAGAAATCTCCATTATTAGTTCTCGGCTGCCCTTCCCACATCTGTACATTTACCATGAGACATTTGGGAACACCAATGGAGACCCTATCTGTGTGGAATCAAATGTCTGCATATGGAGAATCTAGTCATTATAAGTTAATTTTATACAAAACTATGATTTTATAAAATAAGTAAAAATTCATAAAATATAAAACAATTAAAAATTTTTGTAACTTGTCACAAAAATCCCCTTTATAGAATATTTGACTTAATCCTCATTAAATTATATGCTCATAATACCCAAATTTAATACATCTTTAAAGTCCGTGGCCAAGTTCCTGCTGGAAAAAGGGAAAGCCTATGAGAAAGGGAGGCTAGTGCAGGGGCTGCCAGAACTCTGGAGCCCTCTGGTCTGTGTTCTTAAGCCCACTCCTTTACTTACCAGCTGGGTGACCCTGGGCATGTTTTTAACCTCTCAGCCTCAGTTTCCTCATCAGCCAAACGGGGTAAGTACCTACACATTGTAGTACTGTGGTAAGGATTAAACCAAATAAAAGGACGTAAAACTCTTCAGATACGCCAGACCCTGTTCTAAGTGTTCAATAAATGTTAGCAACTATTACCAGAGAACTTTTAGGACTAGCTGAAAAAAAAACACCCTTTTGAAAACTAACAGCAATCTCAAAGTATATTCCATACCCTTTCTTTGGGTAACTGTTACCAAATTCTTTTCCCTTTGCCAATTAAAATGATTTATCCTGGGCGCCAGTTACATGGGCACGTTCCCTTTTTAAAAATTCACCAAAGAAATTCACCTTTACAATTTGTGCACTCTTCTGTGTGCATGCCGTTTTTCAATAAAGTTTGAAAGAAATGCAGTAGTCCGGGGCCCAGAGAAAGGCTGCTCCATATTTAAGCCCAAGAAACGTCCAATATATTCAGTGTTTCCCACAAACATCATCAATCTCACAAAGGACCCTTTCTCCCCTTTTAATGCCACACGTATACATCAGAAATCACGCCATAAGTCACTTACATTTTTAAAAATAAAAAACCACCTATCACCTCATCCAAGGACTAATGATTACAAGGTTACATTCCAAGTATAAAACGCTAGGAAATTTAAGGCCGACAGTTAAATTTGTGCAAAATAAAAGTTGCCAGAAACCCTTACTTAGTCACTTCAGGAAGCCACTGAACGGTAAGACTCGGCCACTGAAGAGTGTGGGTCATCACCAGGTCATACAGAAATGGTGTATTCTTCTTCCAGATTTTATATTCTTCATTGATGACACGCTCCTCCACAGTATCTTCGAACACTGAAATTTGGAGAAAGCTCATACGATTAAGTGGCTGAGAGAGATCGAAGTCAGAAGCTATCCAGATACTGGAGAGGTCACCTCGAGATGGCCACACCTAACAACCTCTTTCCCTTTACCTCTATTTTAGAAGAGAACAACTGCTTCCCCAGAAAGTGGAGAGAATATTAACGCCAAGAAGCTTATTTTTTTGCACTTTGAGACAAATACCTCCAGCGAATACACAAAAGGATTACAACCGGGACGTCAATCTGCCTCCAATATTACAAATTGTTTTGTACATTACAGCTGTTCGCACCTACTCTAACAGGATGGATGATTTGGATCTAGAGGATCTCCACGACCCACTTGGAGAGACATACCTACACGTAGCAGGAAACCATCAGCCCCCTCCCTCCATCCCCCCGCCAGGAGAGGCCCCACAGTACCCGCGCGGGCAGCCATAGGCCGGGCGGCTCCAGAGGCCCCGCGGACAAGGCCGCCACCCTAAGACGGTCGACGCGCGCATGCGGAAAGGGCCGTCCTCGCCGCGACCCGGTGGCGGTCGCCTCCGCCTCGAGGCCGGGAGCGCCCTAAGAGACCGCAGCCGCCCGGGGCCCAATCCTAGGCCCCGCGCCCAGCTCCGGAAGTGCTCGGAGCCCTCTGCGCCGCAGCCCCGTCCCGCGCAGGCCTCCTTCGAGGCGCGCGCCCAACCTGGCGCCCGGCCCCGCCCCCTGCTCTGCAGGCCAATTCGCGCCTTTCGCTGGCGCGTGCCATGGTCTCGTGCGTCCGCCGCCCCTCGCAGCCCCGGCGCGCGCCGCCCCGCAGAGCCTCTTACTCTCTTTACTCGCCATCTTGCGTCGGGTCGTTCGCCCCTCGCCGCTGCCCCGGACTCCCCTCGTTAGTCGAGAGCAGCCCACCCGCAGGCGCTCCGGCCTCTCCCAGGAGTGTCACGCACTTCTAGCCGCCGAAGCCTGCGCTCCGTTGCCGCCTAGGTGCTCCCCAGATGCCATGTCCTTCTTTCCTGCCTACTCCCCGCTCGCGGGTACCGAGGTCTGTGCTGCTCTTCTCTTTCGCCAAACTTGGAATCAGACTTCTCAACCCGCGCCTCTCAGCCCGCCCAGGCTGCTGAGCGCAGGCGCATCCGCCCTGGGAAAAAGTGAGAGGCGGTAAAGGCGGGCCTGGGAGCTAACAGCTCCTGCGCCTCGGCCAATGACGTGAGGCGGGCGGGTTTCACGCAGCGTTCGGGGGCGGACCTCTGGGGGTGGGCGGGGCGGTCTGCGGCAGGAAGTTGGCAATGCGCAGGCGCGAGGTCTCTCCCGGCGCTCCCAGGGCTGGCCGCGGCCCGCGGGAGCGGATGGGAGCGCGCGTGGGCGGAGCGAATGGAGGCGGAGTGGCGAGCCCTCAGGTCGCGGGGCGTGATTGTCTGAAACTAGGTGGTGGGGGCAGGGAGGGGGGTAGGGAGACTGCCGCCGCCTAGCCAAACAAAATCTCTGGGGGAGAGAGGAATGTGGGGATTCCGGGTCAGAGTTTTAGGAATTGTTTTCAGTTCTCAAATTAGTGTGCCCTCAGAAGGCTCCTCGGTAGTCACGGCTCGGTAGTCACGGAAAGGTTCTTCTCGAAGCAGAGGCTTGCCTCTCTTAGGGCCGGAGCACCGCCCCCTCCGGCGTGCGAGATGGGAGCGGGGTGGGGTGCGGTTTGTGGATGGCGAAAAGGACCTTTTAAACAAGTCCCCGGCGTTTTCTGGCTGCAGAAGTCGCCTAGGCCGCGCTGTTAAGGCTAAACGTGCGGCCTGTGGGGGCCCAGGCAGCCTGATTCTGGTGCCATCAGTCGGGAGCGGCCTTGAGTTAAATTTTTCATTTGTTCGTAAATTTGGGCCCTTAACAAATGATGGTTTGCGGTCTCTTCGTGGTGCAGGGAATTTAGGCCCCTCGCTGGCGCGTCCCGCCTGGAGCCCAGGCCCTGCTGAGTCATTCTTAACCACCTTCAGGGGTCCTTGGACAACCCCACCCACCCCAGCCGCAGCTGGGGAGTGCTGGGCTGGGCTGCCCCGGGCCGGTTTCCCTAAAGCCCTGTTCTCCGAGGGAACTTCGTAGGCCCTGAGGAAAGGGGTGGGCGTGTGAAGCAAGCGGGCTGCAAGGCCCAAACGGGAAGCGAGAGACTAAAATGAGGTCCCGACTCAGGGGGGGTGGGGGTGGGGCTGGGGGTGAGCCACCGAGGTGCCAACATGCAGAGGGTACCGCAGTCTATATCCAGACGCTGAGAGACACTCCCCCTTGCAAAAACACCCTCCGAACACTTGTTGCCTTGATCCGTTTCCAAGTGCCTGCTCGCAAGTGACCATGGTGATGTTCAAACGATATAGTGCAGCTGCTGCTGTGATGCCCACTTTTCTGATCGGGAAACACACCCGGAAGTTACTCTAGTTGGTGGCAGAAGCACTCATGTGACCTTATATAGAAATTTATAGTCTTGTGTCTCAGGTTTCCCATACAATTCATTATTATACCGCCCTCCCTCCATGTCAGGCATAGGAATCTTGCTATTGACTAAAGCGGAGGTGGTGGCTGGAGAGGGAAGGGGGTTGAAGGATGTTCATATTCTAGAACATGGCCTGCAAACTTTTTCTATAAAGGGCCAGATAATAAATACTTTAGATTTTGCAGACAACTCAACTCTGCCACCCCTTTTTTTAAAAATATGTAATTTTTTATTAAATTCAGTTTTATTGAAATACATTCATACACCATACAATCATCCATGGTATACTATCCACTGTCCACAGTATGATAACATAGTTATGCATTCATCACCACAATCTATTTCTGAACATTTTCCTTATGTCAGAAAGAACCAGAACAAGAATAAAAAATAAAAGTGAAAAAGGAACACCCAAGTCATCCCCCCATCCCACCCCATTTGTCCTTTAGTTTTTATCCCCATTTTTCTACTCATCCATACGCTAGATAAAGGGGGTGGGATCTACAAGGTCTTCACAATCACACTGTCACCCGCTGTAATCTACATTATTATATAATTGTCTTCAGGAGTCCAGACTGCTGGGTTGGAGTTTGGTAGTTTCAGGTATTTGCTTCTAGCTATTCCGGTACATTAAAACCTAAGAGGTGTTATCTATATAGTGCATAAGAATGTCCACCAGAGTGACCTCTTGACTCCATTTGGTATCTCTCAGCCACTGAAACTATTTCGTCTCATTTTGCATCCCCCTTTTGGTCAAAAAGATACTCTCATTCCGACGATGCCGGGTCCACATTCATCCCCGGGAGTCATATTCTGCATTGCCAGGGAGATTTACACCCCTGGGAGTCGGGTCCCACGTAGGGGGGAGGGCAGCGAGTTCACCTGTTGAGATGGCTCAGTTAGAGAGAAAGAGAGGTCTGCCACCCTTTTAACACGGAAGCAGCCTTAGACAATATGGATGAACCTGCCTGTGTTCCAATAAAACTTTATCGACTCTGAAATTTGCATTAAATATAATTAAAATTTTTATTGTAATAGTGCATGTAAATAACATAAAATTTCCATTTTAATCATTTTTAAGTGTGAATTTCATATGATTTTCATGTGCCACAAAATATTCTTTCTTCTGTTTTTCCAACCATTAAAAAATGTGTAAAAACCGTTCTTAGCTTGTGGACTATACAAAAAACAGGCGGTGGACTGTAGGTTGCCGGCTTTGTTCTAGAACAATCGTATATCACAGCCCTGCTCCAATGGGGTCCTCCTCATTTGCACAGCCAGAGGGGGCTTTGGCAGACAATTTCCAGTCTCTCTTTAATATAATTTACTCATTTCTGATGGGCAGGCATGATTTTCAAAGCATATTAAATGTTTAAGGGGCTGAAAGAAAAGAAACATTCCCAGACGGTATGACTTTAAAATCTTTATGCTGCCTACAGCGGGAGGGTAGGAAAAGGGAGTATGGAGCAGATACTTGGGGTTTCTGAAAATATTCACGAGTATAGTGAACTTATCATGTACAGCATATGTGGTTAGCTTTGAATTGTACTGACTTTTGTTTTTGTTTTTCATGCACACTTGCTCTCTTTTTGGGGGGGGGGTGTCTTTTTACCATCAGGTACGTTTTGCCTGAAAAAAATGTGATACCAGTTCTCTCTTGAATTGCTTAATTGTTCAGTTTTGTTTTGCCTTTCTCCCCTACCTCTTAACTCTGGTCCTGATCTTTTCTCCCGCTTTTACTGTGATTGTCTTTTTGTCTCTTGCACTCAGCTAAATCTATTATGTAAGTGAGTAAGACACAAACAGTTGCAGGCACGAAGTATGACTATCCTAATCGAGAGAGGTACCCTTCTCTATAACTCTTTATCTCAAAGTTAATCGTGCCTTTCTCCATGTCAGACAGTAGATGTGTGTGTAAACTGGAACAAGTTACACAAAACAAGTGCTTACCTTTAATATCTGTGATGCACTCTGGTATTGTGTATTTCATTTTTTTTAAATATGCAGTTTACTGTCTAAATTGATTTCATGATCGTATTTAGTCACTACTTGAAGTTTGCAAAAATCGCTACGCTAGGATTCTTTTGAAACCTTCAGCCATCTCTGATCACCACCCCTCCAACCTGAAGTTACTCTCTATCACCTTTAGTCTATTATTTTTTCATAGCAATTGTTTTGTCATACCACCTGACAAATGTTTGTTCATGGCTGTCTCACTAGAATGCAAATTTGAGGGCAGATCTTTGTTTATTTGTATCCTCATCACCTGGGCCAGTGCTTAACTGATGAGAAAACTGTGACTGAGAATGGTGAAGTTTCTTGCCAAAATCACGTCATTAGTGGTATTGGAGTTGGAATTTGAATCCGATCGTCTTATAGTAAGGGAGCAAAATTATTGAGAATTGATCACGAATTATAGAATGAACCATTTACTAAAGGGAAAGAGAAATAATACCCAGGCATAGCTATAGTATGATGCTTTATTCATTAACAAACCCATTTCACTAGTTTGGGGTGAAAAGCTAGCCTTCCAGAAAATACTGTTGGAGTACCAACTGTGTTCCAAGCAGCGTGCTGGGCATGGAGATACAGGGATGAATAAGGCATAGAGATCTTGTTTGTTTATTGTTTGTTTTTCTTAGTATAAAAGCAAAGCACATTACAGAAAGATCAGGGAATTATAAAGCAAAAGGGGATCATAAAGTATACCAGTTTTGCTTCTGGCCAAATTGTTTTCATCCAGATCATCAGGAACTGAAGAAAATACACTAGGATATGAACAGCCATTGTCTCTTGGTACTGGTATTAATGGATGGTGGGTATTTATTCTTCATATACTGCTCTATTTTAAAACTTTTATGCAGTGGTCACACGTTACTCTTAGAAAACAACCCCACATATTTTAGAAAAAATATATAAATAAATGGTAGAGGAGTAATACAGAGAAATAAAAAGAATTGCCTTAGTGTGACAGGATACTAAGTAGTTTCTCTTAAAATATCTTTTAATTCAATTGTGTGAGAGGGAGTTAAAGGAAAAATAGTATAATAGAAAACACACTGTACTTGTTTGAACTTGTGCTGCTTTGTTTTCATTTACTGTTGTGTTATTTTATTACGCAAAGTGAAGTAATTGTTTTATACTTATAAATGTGTTAATATTTAACCTTTGTGAGGTGTCTGGCTGGATTTCTAAAAGGCCAACTCACCCTATTAATGTTAAGTAACACTTAACTCTACTTTAGTGACAGTGGATAAAGGAAATGACCTAGACCAGAGTCACTGGGGCTTAGAATCAGCGGGGCATAGTAAATAAATATTTGTCAAATGAAAAAAATAATTAAAAAAACTCCCCCCTGGGCTTGTCCCAATCCATAAGCAGTGATGGGAAGGCTTCACTGTAGAACCTTCTTTTAGAAAAATTGCTCTGAACATTCCATCCCAAGTACATAATTCTTTTATTCAAAGTTTTAGTGTTTAGTGCATTATAATTTACAGCTGAAGACTTCTGAAGTTCCATGTAGCACAAATTTCTTGTAATTGCTGACCATCATCCATTCTTCCTTCTGTAGGGAACAGCCTGCTTGATTTATTTTCTGTGAACTATTCTTCCTCAATTGGATACAGTTTGGTAGTACTGTCATTTGGGATGTCCTGCTGGCCACCAACCACTAAGGGAGGTGTGTGACCACAGTGGGGCCGAGCAGCCACGCCCCTCCTGGGGTGTGAATTTGGTAGATTCATGCTGGTGAAACACCCTGAAGGTGCAGTCCATTGATTCCTGCTTCCTAGATCTCTGGCTCTGCTCAGGTTCCCACCCCTTTCGAATCTGCACCTTTAATTCTGTGTCATATCCTTCCATAGATTCTTTTTTAAAATTTTAAGCAGTTTTCCATAGATTCTTTTTTTTTTTGCTTAAATTAGCCTGAGTCCATTTGTTGCTTGCCACCAGAGAGCTCTGATATTTACATAACCTTATCCACCCCATCCCTGTGTCCTGAATTCAACCACAGATTTTCCTGAATAAAGAACATGACACTTGTATTTGGAGATAAAAAAATAAGATATAAAACAATTTGCAAAATTTTGTTTGTAATGGTATAAAAGCTTCAACACTCAGGGAAACAGAAGCTCTGCTAACTATTTCAAATAGAGTGGATTTAATACAGAGAATTGGTTACATAGGTATTGGAAGGATGAAAGAAGGGACAATGAGGTGATCCAGATATTTATCACTGCTTCCTGTACCCCTTGGTCTGATATTAGTAGCTGCAGGAAGCAGCCGCCACACCTAGAATGGGGGACAAAAGCAAAAAAAGTGGGGTCACCACAAAAGGGGGATGCAAAATGAAACAAAATAAAGTTTCACTGGCTGAGATATTTCAAATGGAGTTGAGAGGTCACTCTGGTAGACATTCTTATGCACTGTATAGATAACACCTTTTAGGTTTCAATCTATTGGAATAGCTAGAAGTAAATACCTGAAACTATCAAATTCCAAGCCAGTAGTCTGGTATTGGGGACAATTAAGGTAGCATACATAATATTCACCTTCAGCGATACCGGTAACATGCAACATGGCCGCCAGGGCTGATGCAAGAACAGCCTAAGCTATAGTTAGCCTTCTTCTAGGAAGTAACAGTAGTTCCTGCCCAAGCAGTAGCTAGTTCGCGCCTAAACAGTAGCCGCCCATTGGCCATCCACCCCAGCAACAGCTACCACCAATCCCAGACCCCCAGCAACAGCAACCGCTAATCCCCCTACATCTGCCTTCCACCCTAGCAACAGCAGCAGCCAATCCTAGATCGCCACCCATCCTTACTAGCCACTCCCTCCACCCTTAGAGTATATATACCCTGCCTCTTCAATGAAATTTTGCAGCTTGATCAGAAACCTGTCTTGCTGTCATTCCTCGTGTCTCTTGTCCCATACCATTCCTCCCTCACAGGACTCGGAGCCTCCGTTGAACGTCCCATGGGCCGGGACAAACTGGCGCCCAACGTGGGGCCCTGAATTCTGTGAGAGACGGAACGCCGCACTCAAGGAGAGAGGTACCTCACACTCACCGCACCCGGGATCGCCACGAATAAACTCGGTCCGGAGACAGATCCGTTCAGCAGTCAAAGAAAGAAAGAAAACCACACCAGGGATCACCGCGAATAAACTCGGTCGCGAGACAGATCCGTTCAGCAGTCAATCAGTGCCGGCGAAAGGAAGAAACAGAAAGAAGAAAAGAAGCCAACAAAAGGTAAGCCCCCATCCCTAACATGGGACAAGTAACTTCCCAACACGAATTATATGTTAGTCAGGTCAAACAATCACTCAAGGCACAAGGAACTCGAGTTAAGAAAAAAGATCTCACACATTTTTTTGATTTTTTGTTAAAAACCTGCCCTTGGTTCCCTCAAGAGGGTTCTATAAACCACCAATGCTGGCTAAGAGTCGGAGACTGTTTAAAAGATTACTTCCAGACCTTCGGTCCTGAAAAGGTCCCAGTTACTGCCTTTTCTTATTGGAACCTAATTAATGAAATTCTAAAAGTTCATTCCTCAGCTCCAGACATTCAAAATCTCTGTAAAATAGGAGAGGAAGCTTTAAGAGAGCACTCTCGCCCCGCTTCAGCATGCAGCTCAGTAATTATTAACATGCTTGAATATCCCTTAAACGAAAATTCCAACAGGGATAGGCCAAATACCCCAACCAGTCAAGCTAGTCTATTGCCCGATCAGCACAAAATCGAACCAGAGGCTGAAATTTCTCCCTCTTTGGAGGCACCGGAGGCTAAAATCTCTCCCTCTTTGGAGAACAACTCCCTTCCTCCCTTTCGGCCACCCCCTTACGCACCCGATTTTCCCAAATCATATTCTCATTTTTATCCAGTCACGTCCTTACCTCAGTTCCACGCTTTAGAAGAAGCCACAGAAAATCTCCGGCTATACGCCGATAATTTTAGAGAAACCTTTAAACAGGAGCGGCTGCGAGCCGCCAATTTGCTCGCCAACCTCCAGTCGGCAACTCAAAGTGTTGCAGCCCTTGCGCTTCCGAAAATGCCCGCTCATCGCGTCCCCATTGCACTCGCCGCACCTATGCCTTTCCGGTTACGCGTAGTCAGACCCAAGACTCCCAAAATGGTGCCGCCAGCTCCCAAAATGGCGTCGCCGGCTCCAAAAATGGCAATTCTAGTAGCGAAAGCGAGGAAGAAAAACAATCAAACCCCCCTCCCCCCCCCCCCCCGGTTCTAATGCAGAGGAGCAAGAGGAAGCTAGTACTACCTCAACAGCTAAATATAAAAAACTCAGTTTAAAATATTTAGAAAAATTAACGAAGGCTGTGAATGATTATGGCGCTACCGCCCCCTTCACGCTCGCCTTATTAGAAAGCCTCAGTGAAAAGGAACTCACTCCTAACGATTGGTCCCAATTAGCCAGAGCTGCCTTGTCCGGCGGCGATTTCCTGTTATGGAAATCCGATTATGAAGAGCACTGTAAAAGGTATGCCACCCGTAATGCCCGTAAAGCCACCTCTAAAAAATGGACATTAAACAAATTTTTAGGTCAGAGCCCCTACCATCAGAATAATAAGCAAGCTCAATTCCCCCCCAGGTCTCCTAGCGTAAATACAAACGGCCGCGCTTAGAGCATGGAAAAAACTTCTGCAAAAGGGCACCGCCACTGCCTCTCTTGCTAAAGTAAGACAGGGGCCCGATGAACCGTATAGCGACTTTCTCAGCCACCTACAAAACATGGCTGAACGTCTATTCGGGGCTAGCGAATATGAAAGTGATTTTATTAAACACCTGGCCTATGAAAATGCCAACGCTGCCTGCCAAGCAGCAATCCGCCCCTTTCGTAATACCAATCTTAATAATTACATAAAGCTCTGTTCTGGCATCGGGCCCACTCAAACTCTTGGAATAGCCATTGGCGCCGCCCTTCAAAATTTTGCAGTGCAGCATAAAAATTTTACGGCACAAAGCCTCCAACATGCTATAACTGTAAGCAACCTGGCCATTTTTCAAAAAATTGCCCCGTGCCACCAACCAGTTCCTCTTTACCCATTACTAACAACAAACCCCCATTGCCGCCCTCTATTTGTCCCCGCTGTAAAAAAGGGTTCCATTGGGCGTCTGAATGCCATTCTCGAGCAGACGTAAATGGCCAACCCCTTAATCCCAAGCCCCAGGGAAACTCCCAATGGGGCCGGCCCCAGGCCCCAACCAGAACGAACCCAGGGGCAGTACGGTTTGTTACGCCATCCCCAGTCGCAGTACCTGCGCTCCCAATCATAAACCACGCTGCCATATCTCAGACTTACGGAGAGCAACAGCAGGAAGTGCAGGAATGGACCTCTGTACCACCTCTGAATCAATATTAACCCCAGAAACCAGTCCTCTCCTCATACCAACAGGAGTCTATGGACCTTTACCCCCTAATACCTTTGGTCTCATTCTAGGGAGAGCTAGTGTCACCCTGTGTGGAGTCCAAATCATCCCGGGTGTGCTAGATAATGATTTTAAAGGTGAAATACAAATAATTGCAGCCACTTCAAACAATATTATCTCTATTCCTCTTGGCACTCGAATAGCACAACTTATAATACTCCCCATTCAGCACATCAACTCAAACTTCAAAAAACTCCAGCGCCCTACAGAGGACCCTGGATCCTCTGACATTTTTTGGGCACAACCAATATCCCATAATCGGCCCACCTTACGATTAAAATTAAATGGTAAACCATTTGAAGGAATTTTAGACACAGGGGCTGACGCCACAATTATATCCTCAAATCACTGGCCTAAATCCTGGCCTCTCACAGCCGCTGCCACCCACTTACAAGGAATAGGCGAAGCCACAAATCCTCTACAAGGTTCACAGGCCCTAAAATGGGAGGATGAGGAAGGAAACGCTGGTACAGTTATACCATATATTATCCCCCATCTCCCCGTTAATCTCTGGGGTAGAGATATTCTAAATCAAATGAAAATTTTTATGTGCAGCCCTAGTAATACAGTTATTGCTCAAATGCTCAAAATGAATTTTCTCCCTGGCAAAGGCCTAGGCAAAACTAATCAAGGGATAAAACTGCCCATCTCTATAACACCTAATACAGCTAGAACAGGACTTGGGCACCTACAAAATTTACCCTAACGGCCATTGACATCCCTGTACCCCATGCTGAAAAAATTTCCTGGAAATCCATAGAACCAGTGTGGGTTGATCAATGGCCTCTAACTCAAGAAAAGACCCTCACGACTATAAAGTTAGTACAGGAACAACTTAATGCCGGACATATTGAACCTACTCAGTCCCCTTGGAACACTCCTATTTTTGTTATAAAAAAGAAATCAGGCAAATGGAGACTGTTGGAAGATTTGCGAGCCGTAAACAAAGCTATGGTACCTATGGGAGCACTGCAACCTGGCCTCCCTTCGCCAGTTGCTATCCCTATCGGTTTTCACAAAATAGTTATAGATTTAAAGGATTGTTTTTTCTCCATACCCCTTCACCCAGAGTATAGACAATATTTTGCCTTTAGTGTTCCTCAAGTTAATTTTCAAGGCCCTATGCCCCGATTTCAATGGAAAGTCTTGCCACAAGGCATGGCCAACAGTCCGACTTTATGCCAAAAATTTGTTGCTGACGCCGTTAACCCTGTCAGACAACTATAGCCATAAATCTACATTCTCCATTACATGGATGATATCCTATTAGTAGGTCAAGACATGTCCAAACTACCTTCTTGTTTTCAAAACCTCCTTAAAAATTTAACAGCAAGAGGTCTTCAAATAGCCCCTGACAAGGTACAAACTTCAGACCCCTTTTCCTATCTAGGGTTCGAGCTTTGGCACCAGCAAGTTTTAACACCCCGCATTCAACTGCGAACCTCCCATCTATTAACGCTAAATGACTTCCAAAAACTTTTAGGGGACATTCAATGGCTTCGCCCCTACCTAAAACTGCCCACTGAAACTCTCCTGCCGCTCAATAATATCTTAAAGGGAGACGCAAACCCCTCCTCTCCCCAAAGCGTAACTCCAGAGGCAATGCAAGTGCTTACCATCATAAATCAAGCTATCCAAAGTCAAACTTGCTATCAAATAAATTACCACCAACCTTTAATCTTTATAATTCTTGCCACAACTCACACACCTACAGGGGTTTTCTGGCAGTCCAATTTAAAACAGCCAAATGGGCGAGGCCACCCATTGCTCTGGGTTCACCTCCCCGCTACTCCATCAAAAGTGCTCTCGCCATACATTTCTCTTATAGCTGCCCTCATAATTAAAGGCCGACAAACTAGTCGCCAATTGTTTGGAAAGGACCCCGATTCCCTTATCGTCCCGTACACTCAAGATCAAATCCATTGGCTCTCCCAAACCGACGACGAATGGGCTATTGCATGCTCTTTGTTTCTAGGCAATATTGATAACCATTACCCCAGCGATCCATTAATCCAGTTCGCTAAAATCCATCAATTCACCTTCCCAAAAGTTACTAAAACAAAACCAATAGACTCTGCTACCTTAGTCTTTACTGATGGTTCAGCAAATGGAACCGCAGCATACGTCATCCAAGGCCAAGCATTTTCCGTGCGCTCTCCCTATACTTCAGCTCAACTCGTCGAGCTCTATGCAGTCCTGCAGGTTTTCTCCCACCTTCAAAACCAACCTTTTAATTTATACACTGGTAGCGCATACATAGCTCTGTCTGTACCACTATTAGAAACAACTCCATTTATCAAACCTTCCTCCAGTGCAGTCCCCTTATTCTCACAACTACAAAAGCTAATTCTAAAACGACAGCACCCCTTTTTTGTGGGGCACCTCCGTGCCCACCAAAATGTACCAGGTTCTCTAGCAAAAGGCAATGCGCTAGCAGACGCTGCCACTCAGTTAATATGCCCCAATCTCTGCAATTCTCTAACCTTAGCTTCCCAAGCCCATGCTCAACACCACCTAAATGCAAACACTCTCCACCTAAAATTCAATATTACAAGAGAACAAGCAAGGGAAATTGTTAAAACCTGCAAAAATTGTGTAACCCAATTGCCAGTCCCTCACTTGGGAGTCAATCCAAAAGGACTCATCCCAAATGAAATCTGGCAAATGGATGTCACCCACTTTGCCAGTTTTGGGCAACTCAAATATACTCATGTTTGTGTTGATACATACAGTGGATTCATGCTAGCTAGTTTACAATCAGGGGAAGCTTCAAAGCATGTTATCTCTCACCTGCTACATTGCTTCACTGTTTTAGGGCAGCCTAAAACCATTAAAACAGATAATGGACCTGGGTATACTGGAAAAAACTTTCAGGCATTTTGTCAGCAATTGCAACTCAAGCACATTACAGGAATACCTTATAATCCCCAGGGCCAGGGAATGGTAGAGCGAGCGCATCGCACCCTAAAAAACACCCTGTGCCGCCTAGCTGATAGCACTCTCAACCTCACAAAACAACACCCCCGAGATCTTTTACATCATGCTCTTTTTGTTCTTAACTTCCTAACTCTGGATAATGAAGGACAATCTGCAGCTGACAGACATTGGCATCCCAAAGCACAGATGCAGCAAGCCACTGTTACGTGGCGTGATCCCTTAACGTCAGAATGGAATGGGCCTGACCCCATTATCATTTGGGGACGAGGCTCTGCCTGCATATATGACCAAGAAAAGGAAGGTCCTCGCTGGCTTCTAGAAAGACTAATAAGACATGTTAATCCTCCACTATCAAAACAAGCCCCAAAATCCCCCCTTCCCTTTAACAATAACCTTTCCAGGGAACAAACCCCTCTCTGAGAAAAAATTTTTCTTTTTCTCTTCCAGCACGTCGCCAACCTTGCTGTAGCCTGCCCAGAATACATCCAACCTACGTGCAGCCGGCAACCGAGAGAAGCCCAGCTTACAGGTTTGCCCCATCACTGAGGCCACATGAACTATTGGCTCTTACTAATTGGCTCTCTGGCCTTGCTGTTTGTAGCCGGATTGGCAGCTGTTGCCCCAAAACATTGGAGCCCGTTAGAACGCCTCCTGCTTGCTATAACATACTTGTGTGTTGTAGGGTGCATCACTCTGCTAGCTTGCTTTCCTTAAAAAAAAAAAAAAACAAAACCTATAACCCCTATTAGTATGGCCTTGTTAAACCTACTACCATTCAAAATTGCCGCTTTATATCTCCTCCTACCTTGTGTATCGCATGGCATTTTCGATCGCAAAGGTAACCCCCACTGTGATGCTGTGATGGTTGGGTTCATGTGTCAACTTGGCTAGGTGGCCTAGCTGTCTGGTCAAGCGAGCACTGGCCTGACGATTCCTGTGAGGCTATTTGAGGCTGGTTGGTTTGTCGGATCATCAGTCAATTGACTGCAGCTGACTGATGACTCATCAAGGGGCATGCTTCCACAGTGAGAGAATGCAATTGGCTGGATTTGGTCCGGGTGATCAGTTGGAGGCTTATAAGCCGGACGGTTAGAGAACCTTCACTTCTTCAGCTGCTCAGTGAAGCTTTTCCTGGGGAGCTCGTCGAAGTTGCCAGTTCGTTTCCTGAGGAGTTCGTCAAAGTTGTTGGTTCGTTTCCTGAGTTCTTCAGTTGCCGGTTCATTTCCTGAGGAGTTCGTCAAAGTTGTCGGTTCGTTTCCCGAGGAGTTCGTCGGACGTCTTCCTTGGAGTTGACAGCTTGTTGATGGCTCTGCAGAATTTGGACTCGTGCGCTCCTGCAGTTGCGTGAGTCACTTTTACAATTTGATAATAAGAGACATCTCTCATTGATTCTGTTTCCAAGGAGAACCCTAACTAATACACCCACCAACCTTGGAAATGGACCCTAACGTGGTGGAAAGATTCCAAAATTGTGCAAACCAATACCACCGCAGGACAACCTTCTTTTCTCGTCAACGCCTCTAATCTATTTCCCAACCCCCCCGTTGGCAGTAATGAACACCAGTATTATATGTGCCCAGCCTCCAACCCCGGAAAACCGTATTGCAATGCCCCCAATCAATATTATTGTGCCTATTGGGGCTGCGAAACACTAGCTACGGGTTGGAAGCCGTCTAGCGTTGATCACTATCTTACCCTACGCTGGGCCCCCTGGAACTGCAAACCCCGTGATGAGTGTGTTTATTTCAGCACGGACGATAGTTCCCACCTTCCACCTACAGGTACCTGCACTCACCTTAATCTTACCGTGCAACTCCCCACTGATCCTTCCTGGTTAACCGGTCGAACCTGGGGCTTCAGAATCTATAGAGACGGGGTCGACCCAGGAAGCCTTATCCAAATAAAAAAAGAAGCAGTACAGCAAAAACCATCCGCCATAGGGCCAAATGTAATATTCGCACCCCTGCCTCCAGCTATCCCTTCTCGCATACCTACGCCCCCGCCTCCCGCTATGCCAAACAAAACTCATTTAACTACTTTTACTCCCATTTCAACATTACCACCTTCAAGCTCTCCCATAGCGTTTGAACTGGCCCATAACCCACTCTGGCCAGTGCTCCAAGCTACTTTTCTTTCTCTAAACTCCTCCCAGCCTAACCTTACTCGCAGTTGTTGGCTATGTTTCTCTGTCAATCCCCCTTTTTGTGACGCTATAGCCCTTAATACCTCATTTAATATTTCTAACGAAGACAATCCTCCCCAGTGTCCTTGGAGTACAATGAAAATCGGCCTCACCATGCAATCCGTTATTCACTCTGGGCATTGTATTGGTAACATTTCCTCCTCCTTAAAAAAGGTCTGTGCACAGTCGTCCTTTCCATCGCAAGGTAAATTCTATATTCCCCCAATAGGAGCAAAATGGCTGTGCTCTTCCACGGGGCTTACTCCTTGCGTATCAGCAAAAGCCCTCACTGAAACGAAAGAAATGTGCCTCTTAGTGACTGTGCTACCCCATGTCCTCTTCCATAAAGAAGAAGACCTTTATCAATACTGGGAGGCGCAGCCTCCAGCCATGTTAAGAAAAAAAAGAGAACTTGTTACGGCTGTTACTATTGCTTCTCTTTTAGGTATTGTTGGCATAGGCACCGGAACTGCCTCTATGATTCTCCAGCACCAAGGTCTCTCCCACCTAAGAGCTGCTATAGACGAAGATTTAGCCCGCATTGAAACCTCCATTACCCATCTTGAAAAATCCCTTACATCTCTATCAGAGATTGTTCTCCAAAATAGAAGAGGCTTAGACCTACTTTTCCTTAAACAGGGAGGGCTTTGTGCTGCATTAGGCGAGGAATGTTGCTTTTACACTGATTATTCTGGAATAGTTAGAGATTCCATGTCCTCCTCCCTTTGTTTTTCAAAAGGATGGAGGAAGAATGCTGATCGAGCATTCTTTTGGCATTAACCTGCTGGGGGAAGTAGAGGCCTCATTCCCCAAGTTGTTTGTGGCTTCTGTTTTTCTGGGGAGGGGAATTTGTGCAGAGCGAACCCCTATGCAAATGAGGCATACTTCTCAAGGAGCTCGAAAATGGCCTTTAATTGTTTTGACCCTCCTTTGCAGTGCTTTGCCTCGCACCCAGCGGTACCAATCATAGCATAAGCTAGAAGCATACTTTCGAGTTATATGCTGCTCCCGTAGGAGGGGGCTTTCTTACCCAAAAGGGTGGGTAGCAGACAGATTTTCTGGATCCACACCTTGGTCAGCAAGGTGAAGCTGGTGATAATGCACTTGAATAGGCTTGCCTAGGGCAGAATCAACTTGGTCCTTAACTAGCTGTATTATTCTTTTTATGGCCCGAGGTGCAAAAGATATTATAAGGAGTATGGTTATAAAGGGGCCTAATATAGGGAGAAGGTAAGGGAAAATTCCGTTGAGCCCCCAGGAGGTACCTCCTTGGGTTTCTCGCTCACGTTTGCGGTTTTCAATTCCCTCCCTAAGTTTGGTCATGGAATCTTTAACTATGCCAGAATCGTCAACGTAAAAGCAACATTCCTCACCTAGTGCAGCACAAAGCCCTCCCTGCTTAAGGAAAAGCAGATCCAAACCTCTCCTGTTTTGGAGAACAACCTCCGATAGGGACGTAAGGGATTTTTCAAGATGGGTGATGGAGGTTTCAATGCGGGCTAAATCTTCGTCTATAGCAGCTCTTAGGTGGGAGAGACCTTGGCGTTGGAGGATGATAGAGGCGGTTCCGGTGCTTAGGCCAGCAACACCTGTAAGTTGGGCCTTTTTTGGTTGCCGGCTGCACGTAGGTTGGGCGTGTTCTGGGCAGGCTACAGCAAAGTTGGCGACGTGCTGGAAGAGAGAAAGAAAAATTTTTTCTCAGGGAGGGGTTTGTTCCCTGGAAAGGTTATTGTTAAAGGGAAGGGGGGATTTTGGGGCTTGTTCTGACAGTGGAGGATTAACATGTCTAATTAGTCTTTCTGGAAGCCAGCGAGGACTCTCCTTTTCTTGGTCATATATGCAAGCAGAACCTCGTCCCCAGATGATAACAGGGTCAGGCCCATTCCATTTCGATGTTAAGGGGTCACGCCACATAACAGTGGCTTGCTGCGTTTGTGTTTTGGGATGCCAATGCCTATATTGCGGAAAGGGCGAATTGCTGCTTGGCAGGCAGCGTTAGCATTTTCATAGGCCAGGTGTTTAATAAAGTCACTTTCATTTTCGCTAGCCCCAAATAGGTGCTCAGCCATGCTTTGCAGGCAGCTGAGGAAGTCGCTGTATGGTTCATCGGGCCCCTGTCTAAGTTTAGCAAGAGAGGAAGTGGCGGCCCCCTTTTGCGGAAGTTTTTTCCATGCCCTAAGCGCGGCCGTTTGTACTTGTGCAAGAAGACCTGGAGGGAATTGAGCTTGCTTATCATTTTGATGGTAGGGGCTCTGACCTAAAAATTTTTTTTTAATGTCCAAGTTTTAGAAGTGGTTTTTCGAGCATTGCCTAAGACATACTTCTTGCAATGCTCTTCATAATCTGACTTCCATAATAGGAAATCGCCGCCGGACAGGGAGGCTTTAGCTAGGTGTGACCAATCGTTAAGAATAAGTTCCTTTTCACTGAGGCTTTCCAATAAGGCGAGCGTGAAGGGGGTGGTAGCGCCATAATCATTCACAGCCTTCTTTAATTTCTCCAAATGTTTTAAACTGAGTTTTTTATATTTAGCTATGGAGGTGGTAGTAGCTTCTTCCTGCTCTTCCCCGCTAGAGTTATGGGCCTCTGACCTATTATCTTCCTCGCTTTCACTGCTAGAGTCGCCATTTTGGGACTCGCCGCCATTTTGGGACCCAGCAGCGCCACCCTGAGACCCAGCGGATGGGAGCTGGGCTCGACCACGCGCGACCGGAAAAGCGCAGGTGTGGTGAGTGCAACGGGGACGCGACGAGGGGGCACCCTCTGGGAGCGCAAGGGCTGCAACACCCCGAGTCGCCGACCAGAGGTCAGCAAGCAAACTGGCAGCTCGCAGGCGCCCCCGACCAAGGGCCCCCCCAAAACTATCGGCATGCAGCCGGAGATCCTCTGCGGCCCCCCCCAAAGCGTGGAACTGAGGCAGGGATGCGACTGGACAAAACTGAGGACATGGTTGAGAACATGGCTCTGAAAAGCCAGGCGCATAAGGAGGTGGCCGAAATGGAGGAAGGGAATGATCCTCCACAGAAAGTAAGTTTTCAGCCTTTGTTTCAACTTTACACTGATTGGCTAACAGACAAACCTGACTGATAGGGGTGTTTGGTCTACTTTTGTTTGGATCCTCGTTTAGAGGTTCTTGTGAGATCTTTTTTTTTTTAACTCTAGTTCCTCGTGCCTTGAGCGACTGTTAATTCGTGTTGGGAAGTTGCTTGTCCCATGGTGGGGGTGGGGGCTTACCTTTTGTTGTTTTCTTTCTTTTCTTTTCTTTTTTCCTTCTTTCGCCGACACTGATCAACTGCTGAACGGATCTGTCTCGCGACCGAGTTGATTTGCGGTGATCCCTGGTGTGGTTTTCTTTCTTTCTTTGACTGCTGAACGGATCTGTCTCGCGACCGAGTTTATTCGCGGCGATCCTGGGTGCAGTGAGTGTGAGGTACCTCTCTCCTTGAGTGCGGCGTTCTGTCCCTCGCAAAGCTCGAGCCCCACGTTGGGCGCCAGTTGTCCTGGCCCGCGGGACGATCGACGGAAGCTTCAAGTCCTGTGAAGGAAGAATGGTATAGGACAAGAGACACGAGGAATGACAGCAAGACAGGTTTCTGATCAAGCTGCAAAACTTTATTGAAGAGGCAGAGCATATATACTCTAGGAGAAGGGGAAGTGGCTAGCAAGGGCTCGTGGCAGTCTAGGATTGGTGGCTGCTGTTGCTAGGGCGGATGGCAGATGTAGGGTTAGCATTTTTGGCGCGAACTAGCACTTTTGGCGTGAACTACTTCCGTAAAGAAGGCTAAGGGTAACTTAAGCTATTGTTGTATCAGCCCTGGCGGCCATGTTGCACATCTCCGGCATAGCTGAAGGTGGACTTCATGCATGCTACCTTAATCGCCCTCTACAATGACCAAGCTTAGAGAAGGAATTGCAGACTGCAAGCGTGAACGGGAGGCCCAAGGAGGTCCCTCCTGGGGGTTCAATGGAATCCTCTCTTACCTCCTCCCTATACTAGGCCCTTTAATAACCATACTCCTTAGAATATCTTTTGCTCCTTGGGCCATAAAAAAAATAATACAGCTAGTTAAGGATCAGCTTGATTCTGCCCTAGGCAGGCCTATTCAAGTGCATTACCACCGGTTCCACCTCGCTGACCAAGGCGTGAATCTAGACTACTTGAATGCTACCCACCCTGACGGGTAAGAATCCCCCTCCTACGGGAGCAGCATATAACTCAAAAGTATGCTTCTAGCTTATGCTATGATTGGTACCGCTGGGTGCAAGGCAAAGCACTGCAAAGGAGGGCCAAAACAATCAAAGGCCGTTTTTGAGCTCCTTGAGAAGTATGCCTCATTTGCATAGGGGTTTGCTCTGCACTAATCCCCCTCCCCAGAAAAACAGAGCCACAAACAACTTGGGGAATGAGGCCTCTATTTCCTCCAGCAGGTTAATGCCAAAGGAATGCTCAATCAGCATTCTTCCTCCATCCTTTTGAAAAACAAAGGGAGGAGATGTTGGGGACAATTAAGGAGCATATATAATATTCACCTTCAGCGATAGCGGTAACATGCAACATGGCCGCCAGGGCTGATGCAAGAACAGCCTAAGCTATAATTAGCCTTCTTCAAGGAAGTAACAGTAGTTCCCGCCTAAGCAGTAGCTAGTTCGCGCCTAAACAGTAGCCGCCCATTGGCCATCCACCCCAGCAGCAGTTACCACCAATCCCAGACCCCCAGCAACAGCAACCGCCAATCCCCCTACATCTGCCTTCCACCCCAGCAACAGCAGCAGCCAATCCTAGGCCGCCACCCGTCCTTACTAGCCACTCCCTCCACCCTTAGAGTATATATACCCTGCCTCTTCAATAAAATTTTGCAGCTTGATCAGAAACCTGTCTTGCTGTCATTCTCGTGTCTCTTGTCCCATACCATTCCCCTCTCACAGGACTTGAAGCTTCCGTTGATCGTCCCACGGGCCGGGACAGGTGGCATTA